>NC_046605.1:5493443-5793443 GCF_011750605.1 Drosophila busckii
ATCTTTCACTCAATCAATCAGTTAATTTCATCGTTGTACAGACACTTAACAATTGTTGTTCGTTTCATAACTACTAATTACACAACTACCTAACTGCCCATTAACTTTAACTATTAACTGTATCTGTATCTGTATCTTAAACTGTACCCCGCTCCCCCTTTTTGTCTCACACAACCCTTTGTATCTTTGTGCTATTCACGATCCTTGGACACTAATGCGTGCATTTCACCCACAACAGCTGCAATAAACACCAACAACACCACCTCTACTTCCTCATCCGCCTCCGCCTGCGCTAGCGCCACCACCACCACCAACGTCGATAGTGACAACAAACTACAACAGGTGGTGCCGACTCCAACGCGCAAGCGCGCCTCTAGTTTTATACGCAAGAAACCGCCCCTAGAAAGAGGTTTGTCAGCACAAAGCGCTTTAAGAGTTAACAAGAACGCTTTTGTCTGTATGTGTTAAATCGTAATTCACCTTCGACTGCCGAACACACGCACTAAATCACATCTTTTTGCACCTTTTAGCTGACGCATCTGCACCGGAGGTGATAGTGACGAAGCCGTCGCCGGATCAGCAATCGATGCCGCACTCGCATGCGCATGCGCTGGGCTTGCGTCCGGACAATGCCACGTTGGTGCATGTGCTGGTGCATCGCGAGAGCGAGGAGTACAAGGAGGAGGATGAGACAAGCCTTTCATCGCCGGGACAGAGCTCCATGAACGGCCAGGCGTCGTCGGACAAGCCAAAGCCGCCACAAATACGCATAAGCACGGGCTCCGCGGAGAGCGCCATGGACAGCTGCCTGATACCCACAGTGCACATAATGGTTGACAGTCCAAAGGAGCCGCCGCGTGGCGACTTTAGCGCTGACAACGAGTTTGGCTATGCAGCAACACAGCCTGTAGCCATCGATGTGGACGCGCCCATTGATGTGAATGTGCAGGGTGATACTTCCCAAGTGTTTTACGAATACAATCCCGAGCCGGAGCTGGATGTAGTTGCGCTGGAGCAGGGCACAGATAATGCCAATGGCTCAGCTGCTAACAACATGCACAGATGACCTTCAGTACTTGAGCTTGAGGCAGCTCAACAGCCAGAGCTAGAGCCAGAGCCAGTGCTGGAATATGCAATCAGCAGCAGCAGCAGCGACACTAGCAGCTGCCATAGCAGCAGCGGCAGCAGCAGCACCTCTACAGCTAGCCAGTCAACCGGAGCCGGCAGCGGGCAGCGTCCAAGTTGACAATCTTCAAACTGAGAGCAATTATTTTTATGTGCATTTGAGAGAATACTCTTAGCTGCTTAGATTTAGGGCATATGGGGCAATCAATTCGGGGCCCCAGTTTGTTATTACGATTACGATATACGCAATATATATATATATACTAGTCGCTTTATACGATACTATCCAATGTTTATAACATGCAATGCGCTGTTGGCCTGGCAGCCGACTCTAGGCTAGTATAGTTTAATATATATACATCTATATATACATTACATAGTTTAGCTTAGTACTAGCTTACGGAATCAATATACATATAAACTCTGTGTTAACAAAGCGTGCATTAAAAAACCGTACAGTGCGTACACGTTGTAATACTCAAATCAAAGTCAAAACCAAAATCATACGATTTAATAATGATGATACGATATAACAAATCGGTTGGTTTTCTGTTCAAGCAATCAGTCAGTCAGTCAGTGAAGTAATCATATCGACGGCCGATTTTGAAGATAATTTAAAGGTTGTTTTACTTATACAATACCAATACCAATACCAAATACATAGAAAATTTACATATATTTGTAATTAACAATCGAGGCGTTAAGTTAGGCTCATACTCATACTAATAGAATTTAATTTACTTGAATGCAATATATATATATATATATACAAACATATAGTATATAGTATATACGGTTATACATATTTTGTACATATGCCAAATGGAAGTATTTTAAAAGTAAAGCTAATGCTGTATACTTAATCATAGCCTACAATACTATTTGCATTGTTCATTAATTAGTTAGCAACAATTTAATGAATTATTTTTGTTTCGAACGAGTTTACGATTACCAGTTACATTCTAGATTAAACTACATACTATATTATATTATACCATATTGTTCCAGTACAAAAGACAAAGTATTAATTAGTAGTTCTCAATATTTGCCTGATGTAAATGCTCTCTCAACACTCCTCTGTCTCATTTTACACTCAAGTCAAGTGAAAAAGAAATGTAAACCAATAGGAATACGCAACTAAAGCCAAAACAATGTCAAGTGATTTACCTAATTACTACTCGTAACTCGTAACATTCCAAAAAACAAAAACTAAAATGCAATCCAACTCAATGCAAGTGCCATGAGCACATTAATCGTTTAATAGCTAAGACCCACTCGGGTATTTGTTTGATATATAGCCACAGCAATCAGTCTAACAGTCGAATTAGTCACTGTGAACGTTATATAGACGCATATGTATTACGATTATAATTCTTATTGTTAACATATTATGTAATATTCTATGTACCAACTTTATGGCCAGTTACATGTTGAAACGCAGTCCTACCTAAGTAACAGTGAGATTCTATTTTAACTATAACGCTTTACGAATACTTACCATACATACAATGTTTTTTATTATTGTATTATTATAATTATGTTTAGTCTAACTAAAGCAAATCAAAACTTGCATCAGTGCTCTTCTATTTAAGCTTCCACAAACATTAAACTTTAAGTAGAACTATTCTATAATTGTTTATACTACCTAAACGGCCTTGGCCACGTTTCAAAGAAATGTTGCTACTTATTTTCGATGACATATTTTGTGACTATTTTTTATGTTTAGTTTATTAACGAATTATCGTTTGATACATCGAAGATAAACAAGTATATTAATCACGCCATCAGCAATCTGTGCAACGCACACACTTTTACACTTTTACTCTAACTTTCTAACAAGAACAACAACAACAAGAACAAGAACAAGAACAACAAAAACAACAGACAATCAGACAGCGATTGATAGTAAATTGAAATTATGGTACCAACTAAATCGTTTTCTTCAACTAATAACAAAAAACCAAGCAAAACCTAATAAAACGTACACACAAAAACTTAATTGTGATTTTAACTGCAATTTTTACACACAAAAAATGTAAACAAAGAGCATAAATTTTAATTAGAATTGTTAACAAATTGCTAAATGAAAGATATATACTTGTACGATAAATATTGAATACAACAGACAGAAACCAAAAAAAAAACAAAAAAAAAAAACACTCGTCAATTATTTTAGTGATATTTATAATTGGTACATAGGCATTAACAATTTGCAAGAATTATATATTATAATTAAAATATACATAGAATTTACAATAGAAACTCATGCTCGATTTGTACATAAGCGAAACAGAACAATTTATTGCAATAGAAAAACTCAAACAAACAAACAAACAGCCAGGCAGGATCAGAATTTTTTAAACGTAGAGAAGCTTAAACGTAGGTTTTTCCTTTTTGAATTTTGATATCAATTGCTTTTTGTTGTTCAGCGTTATTCACACAGCAAAGAGAGCCCAGAGAGCAGCCGTACACACAAGCAACATTTAATTTAGTCATAGAGTAAAACGACAATAAATCGATTGAGGCGTATTTTTTTTATTATAAACGCTATCTGTGGCAGGGGCCAGAGCTTGAAACCAAACCACATAACAACGCCATACAATAGAACTTACGTTGCAGTTTGAAATCCAACCCAACTCAGCCCAACCAGAAGATTTTTGTGCAGTCCAAATCCACAACTAGGAACCAATTAAATTACCACAGCAACAAGAGTAAATTAAACAGTCCTATGCATTTAAAATAAAAACAATTTATATAGCTCATAGCGCGTAGCACCGCAGTGCAGTAGACCGTAACGGGTCCGAAACAACAGTTACAGGCAACACATAATAACCTTACTAACTTTAATAGATATGTATATAATTCAAATAGTTAGCAGTACCATATACAGCTGGTTTGATTAGACATGCCTTAAAAATAAAAATAAAATGAATACACGATTTTATTTGTTGTACAATTAACGTGTTGAGGTTCAAAATAAAGTTAACGTTTCATACATACACAAAAAAGAAAAACAAAAACAAACCAAATTATATTTAAAAAAAAGCGCGTATATAATAAAATAGCAAATAGGCAAAGCGTTTATAGCAAATTGTTTAACATGCTCTGAGAACAATGTCAATTATTTATCATTTGCCGTTACTACAAGACAAGTCAAGTCGAAGTTTTTTGATATATTAGCGTACGCGTTTTAGGTCGGTCCTAAACATAATCAAATATTTAAAAATTATATATTACTACCAAAGCTAGGCTCAAGTCAAAGGCTGCAAATCAAATCAATGGCTTATAAATGATAAATGACAAAAACTCTTTTTGGTGTAATCAAAATTTCATTTACATTAGCATTAAATTATTGCTTAATTTGCATAAATTTATGGTTTCAGCTGTTAGTTGAATATAATTGAACACGTTGGCCATTAAATTGATTTGATTTGAGCCGCCGCCGCCACGCTCAAAGGCAGGCGCATGTTATTTGTTGGCCAAAACAATTGGCGAAAACTTCTCATTTATAAATCATATACCTATGTATGTAGTCGCATATTAAACCGAATCATATCAAATCAAGCTACAAAAACAAAAACAAATGAAAAGCAAAGCGATTAACAAGGAAAAGTGAGGGGGGAAACTCTAAAGAAATTTGCAAATTTGAATATTTACTCTCGGGTACAAATAATAATACATACAGTAAATATATTCGTTTATACAATATTTACTGTCTAAATATAATATATAACAATTATACTTATACTACTTACTTATACGTATACTTATCAAAAGTCAAAAATTTATTAACAGCAGTCGACAAACCAATTTTAAAAACTCAACATTGTACCACTGTGCAAGAAACGATTCAAAGTACCAAAGAAACAGAAAAACGAAAATTAAGAGGTAGCAAGCAAATCGCGCAGCGCAAATAAATAAACCAATTGATTTTTGTTTTTAGTTACGAATTGTATATAAGTATAGCATATACATATATTCTGAACAGAACTTACCTATTATAATAGTGAATAATTCCATTCGGTTTTTAGATCTTTTAGGTTTTTGTTAAATTTAATAACATTTATATATTCGTATGTTAATAAAAACAATTTCTGACTACAAAGTATATTCAGCAGTACATTCCATAAATGCAATGGGTAGGTTTTAATTTTGCTTCTGGTACAGCTGCAGCAGCGCATCCAGCTTCTCCTCAATCTGCTGCAGACGTCGCTCCGTGAACTGTTCCCGCTTGCGTCGCGCTTCAGCGCAGCATTTCTGATCGATGAGCGCCAGCGCCAGCTTGACCGTGCGGCTGTCAATGGTGGAGCACTTGCCGGCGAAGTAGGAACAGCAGCAAGACATAAACTTAAGTGGCGGATCGAGCAGCTTCTTTTGCTGCTCCGCTGCAGCATTTGTAGCCAGTGGCTTAAAGCTGGCCTTCGACTTGCCCGCGTCATTGCCGAGCTCTTTAAGCTCGTAGACGTCTGTGAAAGGTATGAGCACCTTGTTGCCATCATTGGGCAGTATAGAGATCTGACGCACAGGCAAACAGTTGGGATAAATGTTGAGCAGACGCTGGCATATAGTGCGAAAGGGCTCGCTGTTCACGATGAGACCAATGCGTCCAGCGCGTCCAGTCAGCACCTGCTCATAGCGCAGCAAAGTGTATGTGCGGCAAATGGCGCCATTGAGCTCCGCCTGCGCCTTAATAGCCTGTCAAGCAATAAATAATGTAAGCTTGGAGTGCAAACGCTATAAACTGGCGACTTACCTGCGTATCGGAGACAGCCAAGCCGTTCAACAGATTGAACAGCACAATGGTCATGAAGAATACAAAAAGCAAAAAGATGAAGTAAGTAAAGTAGCTGTCGAACTTAATGTCACCAGCATCGAACTCGCCCGTCAACATGACAATTGTTTTAATCAGCGCCTCAATGGGCACCGAGAACGTATTGAAGCGTCCATCCTCAGATTTTTGCTCTTTGCCTGGGTTACTGCCAGGCACCTGCTCCTGTGGCTTGCCGAACAGTATATAGAAGCAAAGCGTAAATGTAACCACAAATATGGAGTAGAGGCCAAAGCACTTGATGAAACTGCTGCACACAGAGCGCAGCATCAACATGTGCGTCGATATGGACTGCACCGGCAGCGAGCCAACCAGCAGACAAAACTCCACAGAAACCAGCAGAATAGTGAACACCGCCAGCACGCGTTGCGTCTCCTTGTCGTAGCTGCTCTCAATTACTGTCAAAATGGAGAGCACAATAAGCGCCAGCTCCATGATGTTGGTAACAGAGCGAAAGTAACGCCAGCTGGACATGATTAGCTGCAGAGCCTCGCGTAGTATCAAATAGATAATGCCAATTAGCGAGCAGAGTCCAAAGAGTGCAGTCAGCGCTTTGTATTCGCTCTCATGGAACTTCAGCAGCGTATGCGTAATAATTGAAACAGTGAAGAACGTATAGAACAAAAAGTTCAGATAGAATATAACCGAGAGGCGATGCCATTTGAGAAACAAAAAGCTGGAGATTAGCGGATGCTGTAGCAAATGTCGCAGCTCCTTTGACTCCGCTATATAAGCAATGGGCGTCATTTCGTCCAGCAGCTGCTGCTTTGGGCTCGCCTTGCGTGGCGACTGCTGCTCCGCATGCTCACGGCGCATCAGATTCATATAGTTGATGATAATCTCAAAGTCCTGCACGCCCGGCTTTTGCGCATTCGTTGTGATGCAGGCATCGAAATGCTGCTCCAGCAGCTCCGGCGTCATATGCTGTATGGGCAGCTCCTTAAAGCTGCTGACGCCGCCTATGTAAGCGCCATGGCGCAGCAGCGTCTGCACTGCCTGCTCGTTGCGATACTTGACCGCATAGTAGAGCGGCACTTGGCCGCTGGCATCCTGCGCATTAATGTCCACATGCTCGCTGGCCAGCAGCAGCTCAAAGCAGCGCTGATGATCACAGTAATGATCCAGTGGCGGCTCCTCCAGTCGACTAATAACAGCGTGCAGCAGCGAGCAGCGCGCTGCAAGCTTCAGCTCTGGATGTTGCAGCAGCTGCTGCAGCGCATGCCAGTTGCCCCAAATGACAGCCAGCTCAACGGGAGTAGCTGCACCGCTGGCGCAGCTGTTGATGTTGAGTCCGGTGTTGAGCAGCGCATCGAAGGCACGATGCTTGCCCAGCTTGATGCTCTCATGCAGCAGCGGCTGGTACTGCTCCTGCATAACATTGCGCAGATTGTCCTTGTTGCTGTTGTTCAGCTGATGCTCCGCCAGCAGCTGCTCAAACTGTGACTCGTCGCCGTCGCGCAAGTAACGCAGCAAACGCTCCGCATCGATTTCGCCACTTGATTCTCGTTGCGCTGGCAGCTGCAGCTCCGGATACTGTGCCTGCAACAATTGTCGCACCTGCCCATTGCGATAGCTGTCTATGTCCAGCTGCGGCTGCGCTAGAAATAGCTGCACTAGCTCCAGCTTGGCATCGCTGATTTTATTGTTCTTAAGCACATGATGCAGTGGCGTCATCTCGCGCTGATCCACAGCATTGGGCGAGGCGCCATACGCTAGCAGCAGCCGCATGCATTCGCGCACTTGGCCGGCATTGTCCGCTGTCAGATTGTTGGCCAGTGAGTTGAGCGCTGTCAGCTGGCCATACTTGCGATCCACTTGCACATTTGGCTGGCTCAGCAGCGCAGCCAGATTGCTCGCATCTCTAGAGTCAGCAGCATAGCTTATAGCTGCCTTGTTGTGCTTGTGATTAATCTGTCAAGGCGTAACATGAGTTTATATATATTTTAAAATATATAAAATTACTTACATGATTGACATTGCAGCCGCGGCTAAGACATGCTCTAATGAACTCGCCGCATCCTGGCGTGGCTAGCGCCTTCTCATAGATGCACAGCTGCTGCTCATCCGGCAGTGTGGGTTGCGCGCCTGCATCCAGCGCTGTTTGAAATTCTCGTAAGTCTCGTTTGGCCAAAGCTGCACCCAATTGCGCCTGTGGATCCAAAAAGCCGCAACCGCCCAAGTCCATGTTCTCACTGCAAACAGTAAGCAATAAACAAACCATTGATTAGTTTTATATCTATGTGTGCATAACTGTGTTTGCTATAACAATGATTCACTGAAGTCTTCCTATGGGAACACAAACAAATGCTGATACGACGCGTAACTTGAGTATGTGGTACATGCCGTTGATATTACGCATACGTTAAACAAGATAAGTAAACAGCAGTCGACTATAGTTGTTGCTTTTGTGATAATTGCAACTTATTTAATACAATTATGTTCATCTTATATATAAAATAAAATTCTATTGTTAGCAACAAAACTTAAATCTTTGTCTTTTAACTTTAGAACAGTCAACCAATCATAATCAGTTTGCATAGCTTTGCTTTGTAATTTCTGTTGAAGCTCCCGCATTGTTTAATTTGTAAGTCGCACTTGCGAGTTTAAGTTCTTTTCGCAGCTTGAAATCATGCCCATATATATAATTATATATATACATGGACGTAGCTAGGACTTACTGACTGCCCCCATTACCATATCGCTTAGTTTTATTTAATTCAAATTGAGCATTAACATTCAAAATGAAATGAAAGATATGCAACATAGCAATGAAAAAAGATTTGAAGTTATAAGCAAAATTGAAGCTTTCTTGCTGCTGTCTTTTCAGACTGCTAACCCTCTAGCCGACATTCTAGCTACGCCTATGTTCATTTTGGTAAAAATAACAAAGCCAAGTTTAGTTTAGTTTATGTAGAGTGGTGGGTCGAGTGCTTGACAAACGCTTTACGCTACGTTGATTTTCACAAGCTGCCCACATAACAAAGTTTTGGGCCAAGTGACGCTGGTCAGCAGCTAAAGAGCTGGAAGCTGCTCTACGGGTTTACAATGCCAGCCAATGCCAAAACATAACAATGAAGTAAGTCATCATGGCGTACATGTTTCTAATCTACGCTGCGGTAATTAAAGAAAGCGTCTTTAAGTGGTTTTTGTGGTACCATGTAGCTGTGCTTAAATTATTAAATTATAACAGACATAACTGGGGCTTCAATTGTGGTCTGCGGTGTGTGTGTGTGTGTGTGTGGGTGTGGCCACTTGACCTTGTTGAACTTTTGCTGGAGCAGCCACTGCGCAGCTGACTGGCTGGTAGTCTGCTTTCAGATTTAACAATCATAAGAATAATCATAAAATAATCGACATATCAATAACAATTAGCAATCAATTTGCTGCGCTATACGCTTTAAGTTTTTAGCAACGGCTTACAGACAGACTGTGTTTAACATTTTTTGTAGGCGGCTTCTTTTGTTGAAGACTTGAAACACAACAAAATGTGCGCCTGTCTATTTGGCTGACTTGAAATGTGTGAGAAATCGTCTAATCACACATGGGGCATCTATCGACTTGGGCTAATTTGAATAATGTACACAGCTGCTGTGTGTGCGAACCCAAGAAACTTAATAAATGCCAAAATAACAAAACAACAAAACATGTGCTAAGGCTGAGAAGCTAAAGGCCAAGCTGCTGTCGTAGCCTGTGGCTTAGATCAATTGGTAATCAGCGAACATTTAATAAGTAGCTGCCAGCATTTGATAGCTTTTACAAATTGTTTAATGTAAATGCCGATACAGCAAGCCCTCCTCCTCCTCACACCTTAAGCACAAGACGCACAATCACCTTTATTAATTGGCCAAAGTTTTGTATTTGCTGTGCGTAAATATTTGAGTTGACTCAAGCTTAAGTATTTACCAAAGCTTAGTTGCTAACAAACAAACGCATTGTCAAGATTCTTAGGCATGGCGTAATTTAAAATCTACTGAACTGCAGTATCCGCTGTATAGCAAACCCGTTGATCAGGTTTCAGCTTTGCCTGTTGCAAGTTGCAAGTCGAGATACTGGCTAATTGCCACACTTCAAGGAAGTTTTGCGCAATCTTAAACTGAGCTCATGGCATGTTTATTGCTTGCAGCGCATTAAACTTTATGTTTGTCAGCACTTTTTTTTTTTAGTTTTTTTGGACAGTTGTGTTTCAGCATGTTACGTGACCTGCTTAAAGGCGTGACAGAAATTTTGTTGTACAGCATCGTGATCGTCGGCTAGGCGTAGTGGGAGCTAGAGCCAAACGATCTGCTTTATAGGTTTGTTTATATAAAGTTTATTGCACGCTGCGCTTTTGTTTACTTAACACTTTTTGCACTTTCAGCAGTATTTTGTTTGCTTAGCATATTAAAATTAACAGCGAAGGCATTTTTATGAGCTAATAAACAAGCTGCGCATTAAAGGGTCGCACTACTGTTGCCGGCTTGGATATCTTTTGTCAACATTGAAACGTCATAATTAAGACAGATGTGCCCATGGAGGCTCTTCAAAGCTACGCTGGCGTGACATGACTTCATGTCAGAGCATCCGCCGAAAAAAAGTTTCATTTAAACAGCAGCAAAAAACACGAGGAAACACAATATAGATGCTCAAACACACAAACACGCACACATGCATACATATAAACTAAAGAGTATATACTTTTTTTTTGTATAAACATTGCTATATACAGTGCACTTAATAAACAATTGGCTGGCCTACATGTGTACGCAATGATTAGAATAACAAAAGCGTGCACAGCGGGGAGGGGGAGGCGGCTGAGTTACGACACTGGCGTGCTCTTTCAATAATTTGAAATAATTAAATTAGACAGACACTTTGTTAATTAAATGCTACATTAGATCACTGACAATATATCTATATATATAGATATATATTTTTGCAAAGGGTGTTGGAATTTAATAAACAAACCAATCAAAGGCACGCTGACGTATGAGCAATTAGCATGCATTGTATGTATGCCAAAGACCCTGTTTGACTACGCCACTGCCAACTATGGGGCGGAGTCAAGCAGAAGCAAAGCTAAATAGCTTAATAAAATAAAGTTTAAGCGTCCCTTAATTGAGCGCAGTCGCGGCGGAAATGTGTGCTGCCTTTTATTAATGCAAATGTTGCACTAGTTTGTTCAAAATCTCTTTGTAGTTTTCTTTAATTTTTGTATATTTAAGTTAGCAGTGGGCGCTAGTTGCCTTTTAAGGTCACAACAAGTGTCTGCTCGCTGCTGCTGCCCACTTGAAAAACTGTTATTCTTGTATGATGTCACTGTTCTTTAATTTTAAATTTAAAGAAATGCAATTAATCATTTAAATTTGTTAATTAATTGAGCTGAAACGTCATCAGCACAAATCATATTTATTTTTATTATGGCATGCAATTTTTATTATTGCTCCAGGCATCGTATTCTGCAGTTTTTTAACCTTGATGTGTTTATTACTTTAAAACGTGTTTCTTGTTGCTGTTTTCCTGTACTAGTTGTTGTTGTTGTTTTGATTGCTTGTGTAGGTTGTAAGCGCTGATCTTTAGTCATTTAAACATTTCTGCATTACACGCCGCATGATTCACTTTTACTCTTACTAATATAACAAGCTGCGCTTTAGGCTAAGACTCATCAATGTTGGTCAAGATGAATCTGCGTTGGCAGCACTTAATTTACATAATTTATATTATGACTCATTAATGTAAATTTCAAAAATAACACTTCATTTGGTACATACAATTTTCCAAAAATTTATTGATTCGAACAAGCGCGTTAAGCAAAATGGCGAATTATTCGCGCATTCACTTGATACCGACGACGACTGCAATCGGTTGATATCCAAAGTAAACTGATCGCCGCCACTCGAGCTGCCTGCTTATATATCTCTTCCAATTCCTCAAAATAGGCTAACAAAAACATGTTGGTAACTGTTGTTTTTTGTTGCATACACACAGGCGCCGCAATAATTCAATGCATAATGAGTAAAGAATGGCAAAGTAGCTGCGGATTTTTAGGCTTAAATTCAATTGAAGCAACAATTGTTGTTACTTGATTTTCCCACTATAAATGGAATTAAGTAGTTAATTAAGTAGTTGAAAACAAACTTGTTTACAAATCGTATATAAAAGCTTTATACAAATATAAACTGACTACTAATAGCTGCCAATTGCAAAATGCAAAAATATGTTATTTAATAAACTTAGTTAGGTCCCCAGGATATGACATCAAATGCGACACCCTTCATACCCTGGGCATCAATTTCATGGCTGGACAATGTGCTAATAATGCTGGCCATGTTGTGCGATTTCTGCAATAAACAAATGATTAATAACAGCAACGTGTTGCATTAACAATACTTACCATGGCAGCTTCCACCATCGGCTTGAACTGCTGGCTGCGTAGGGCCTCATAGAACTTGGGAAACACAACTCCAGACTTACGCTTCTCATTGATGAGAGCCACAAAGCGATCGCGTGGTAAATGTGTGAGCAGCTCCTGAGCGAAGCTAACAAAGCTGTGCAGCTGGAAAGGACGCACTGTAGTCTGGCCACGCTGATGCAAGTGCAGCAAAACAATGACCACATCCTGCTCGCTGCTATGTGCATTAGCCTGATAGCTATAAGTCTGCTGCTTGTCCAATGTTTGTTCTATATTATGCAATTGCAAACTGGGAGTTGCTAGGGCACTGTCGTTGAGATGCAAATAGTTTATAATCTCTATAGCTTCAGGCACTTGCTCTATGCGTTTCAGCAGTTGCTGAAAACCACCGCCACTCAGAAAATTAATTGCCTTGATAAAGCCGCGATCAAACATGTGCTTGGCAAACACTTCATCAATCGCCACTTTGGGTATAAGGTCTAGAAAATCCTTCAAGTCTTTTTGCAGCTCTGGCGAATACTTGACAGCACTCGAGGCAGTTTGCTTGCGATGCAATTTGATCCACTGTGTTTTACTGTACGTGCCATGGCAAAGCAGTAAACAAAACAAAAACACTAATACAGACTTGCGCATTTCTTCTACACAGCAAGGCGACTATAAACAGACTGATTGGAAATGAGATTAGCCACTGAGCGCAGTTGTGCTCAGTTTAGCCAGCGGCGTAGTTACAAAGTGTTATGGGGAGAGCAATTGAGCAACGCCTGTTAACAACGCCGCTGCTTACCGCCTTATCAGCTGAGCGTCGCTGCTTGTTTAATTTGCTTTGTGCTGCGTTTTTCGTGTTGTATTTGTTATTTACAGCATATTTGCACAGGCAGTTGCTTAGACATAAATAAATAAATAAATATTTAAGTTGAAGAACTGTACAATGATTTATTTACGAAATAGTATGTTGCTTAAGCTAGTTCAAGCTATCAATATACATGTATTTATTGCTAAGCTGAGACTAAACATAATGATTGCACATTTCCGGCCCAAAGACTGCTAATATTTATCACAATTCGCAACGCTTTAGCTAAGAGTTGCGATGCAAGCTAAAACTAAAAGCCCTAAGACAACAACTAAAACTAAAGCAAAGGCAAACGCCAAAGAGCGCACGCACTTTAAGAGAGCGCGCGCATTTTAAGAGCGCTGCCTCTTTGTTGACTTAAAACTAACTTAAGCTGATTGGAGATTGCACCTTGTGGTTTGGCAAGTATTGTAAAAAGTATTGCACTTGTTATTGCAGCTTAAAGTCTTTGCTTTAGGAGTAACTAATAACTAAAAACTATTGCACATTGCCCTAATTAAAAACTAACTTTTGCGTATCATTTTGTAGAGCACCGAGTGCGTTTCAATGCTCTCAGCGCCCGATTCCCACATGTCTTCGGCATTGGTTTCCTCATCCGAGGAGCCACAGCAAGTGCTATGTCCACGTCGCTGCTCATCCTCGGAGGAGTAAGAGGACATGGTGGTGCTGCTGCCACGCACATTGGTCTGCGAGCGCGTCAACGTTTTGTCCGACTCGGCATCGCTGGGCTCCTCACCGGGATTAGCTGCTGGCCTGCTGCCTGGCGCTACCATATGCTCCAGATCCTCAAAGCCAGCGGCATCCAGTTCCAAGCGACTGGCATGTCCGCTCTCCTCCTCATTGTCCTCTATGGTGTCCACACGTATAACCTGCCCACGTCCGGACATCATCTTGAAATTGTAGCGATCGTAAACGCTGCGCTTGTACAGCTCCGTGGAGTCAGTGCTCATGTAGCCGCTGTCCAGCTGTCCAAAGCGCTGCTCATAGTAGTTCTGGCTTGCAGGTGCTCCAGTGTTAGTCGCTGCCTCATCTATAATGCCATCATCCAAATAACCAGCTGGCGTCTTGCTGCCATAAGTGGGCGCTGGACTTTGGCTGGGACTGAATTTGTTTGCCGCCATTGTGACAAACTTGCGCCATGCATTCTTCAAATCCTTGGCCTTCTTGGCGCGATCCTTCAAACCTATGGCTATTTGCATGCCAGCCGTAAGCTGGGCAGGCTCAATTTCACAGCGGTAAACAGTTTGCACATTGCTGGCATTGGCTGCATTGCTGCTGCCGCTGCTGCTGGCGGCGCGTTGCGGATAGGCAATGCCCACGGGCACGCCTGCATTGCGATAAAGCTCCTTGGCGCGCTCCGACAGCTGCCCGCTGCTGCGATTGGAGCGTGAGCTAATGGACAAAGCATCAAACTGCACAATGTCCAGCTCTTTGATAGACTTGGCATTGTTGTTGTTGTTATTGTTGTTGTTGCGCTCATTGTCGTCGCTTAGCTGCTTGGCCGGCTGCTCTTCTTGTGGCTGCTGCTGCGATTTGCGTCGATTGAGGTACTTGGTTAGGCTGTAGTCATTGCGCAGATTGTTGATCTTTTTGCCATAGACATCATCGATGTTTAGCTCAGCGTGCAGTTCCTTGCTCTTGGACTTGTGGCTGCTCTTGCTGGGCTCTGTGTTGGCGGATATAACGCTGGACATGGTGTCAAACTCAGAGTTGGAGTTGGCAACAGTTTCAGACACACCAGTAAGCTCGGTTATCTCGCTATGCAGGCTATAACTGTCCTCATCCTGCGGCGCTGCAGCTGGCGGCGTGCAGACTGCTGCTACTGCTGGTGGCGGCGGCGGCGGCAGCGGCCGCTTGGGTTGTGGCGGACAGTAATGTGGCTTGCTCTTGGGCGGTGGTGTAGGCGGATTGTCGCGTTGCTCGCTAGCTTTGGGTGTATTAATGGTTATAGTAGTCTTGTTGCTTTCGGCTATGGAGAATGTGGGTGAAGACTGCATGCCGCGCTGCCGCCGCGAGTGCTTGGCTTCCAGCGTAAGCAGACGACCTTCCTCTGCGCTGTTGGGCTTGACGCTGCTCTGTTGCTGCTCCGACTGGCAGTTATCCTGCACAGCTAGTGGTGACTCGTAGATCTCGCGCAGATTGCGAAAGGAGCTGCTGGCGCGCAGAATAAACGAAGCTGTGCGTGGTTTGCTGGCGCCCAGGTTCTCTGGCTGGCGTCCCAGCTCTGGCAGCGAGTTCATTTGATTGTAATCCGCATCCAGCTGCTGGCTGCTCAGCAGTTGTTTGTCCCATTGATTAATGTCGCAGAAGCTCTGCTTCTTGGGCTTGCGATCCAGCGTATCTGGCTCAAACTGATCGCTGTCCGTGCGCTCCAGATCGGAGGGCGGCTCATGCTCCACTTCAATGGTCATGCTGCCGCGAAAGGGCGTGTCGTACTTAATGCGTGCCGCTGTCTGTTTATGCCGCTGCGCCTGCTGCAGATGCTGCTGCGGCGCCTTGCCGGAAAAACGCTTCTTCTGGTCGCCCTCCTTGCGCATGCCATGCAAGCGATCATAGACTGTATGGCTGATTTCCATTTCCTCCTCCAGCGGCAGCGCAGTGCTCAGACTGGGACTTAGCTGCGAGCTAACATCCGACGAGGGCGAGCTGGAGGAGTGTGAGCTCTTGCGCTTGCTGGGCTCCAGGCGCTCCAGACTGTCTGTCTCATAGTCCACGATCAAATATTGCGGCGACTTGCGGCGATAAATGGGCGAATCCGGCTGGAATTGCTTCAGGGATTTGCGACTCAGTGAGCTGTAGTCTGGCGTGGGCACGCTGGGTATGCTGCTCTGTGTGCTGCTGTAAATCTCCTTGATCTTCTTCTCAATGGTGCTGTCGTAGTCGGGCGTGGGTATATGCGCTGCATACTCGCGCTTCAGCGAATCGTAGAGCATATCCGAGGGGCGCATGTTGCGCAGCATGTTGTAGTGCTGGCGATCGTAGGAGGTGAGCGAGTTGGGCGTGGAGTTGGCGGCAGCAAACTGCTCCAGCACTTCACTGCGTTTGCGCAGCGATTTGGAGCGACTGGAGGCGCTGCGCATGGAGCCGGCGGGTGAATCCGCTAGCATAAACTTGGGATTGTTGTAGATCTCGCCGCCCGTTTCCGCAAAGCCATAGACATTGGCCTTGGCGGAGACTGTGGCCTTGTAGCTGGCATAGCTTTCATAAGCAGGCGGTGTCTGTGGCTTCAGCAGCTGTGGACTGCGCTTGGGCTCATCTGGTGACTGCTTTTGATTAGGCGGCGGCGGTGGTCGCTCCTTGGGCGCAGAGATTTTGTTGCCAGCTGCAGGCTTCTTGTTGGGCGCGGCCTTCGGTGTAGTCTCCGTATTGGGCACGCTTTGTAGCCACTGCTCGATGCTGTTGCGCTTGTCGCCCAGACACTTGGTCTGCATATTCTGCTGCAGCGGCACATTATAGCGCGGCGAGCTGCCAGCGGAGGCGGTGGCCGTGGGTGAGCCACTTGCTTCAACGGGCGCCTCCTCTGGTATTATATTGAGCGATGGCTGATAGCGCTTGGTGGCCATTTTGTACTTGGCTATGGCAATCACCTCGCGTATCTTTTGCAGAAACTCAATGGCAGCTTGTGGCGGCTCCTGGCAAAACAAAGCAAGCAAATTGCTAGAAATATATATCAAAGGATATAGGTTAAGCGCACTTACCGCTAGCAGATGTGGCTCAAAGTAGGCAGGATTGAAGTAAAGCTTCTTGCGCACATTGCCATTGACCATGGCGCGCAGATTCTCCAGCTTTTCCTCGCTCATTAGATCCTCAATAACGGCAACATTCTCTGTAGGCAGGCATTCGTTCTCGGATAGAAAATCCTCAGACTCGCTGCTGGCTGCGCTGTTCTTTTCCGGCTTGGGCGACTTGTTGGTCAAGTTCAGCTGTGGATGCACCAGAACCGAAACGGATGTCTGCGATATAATCAAATCAAATGCTACAGCAAGTTGCTAGCTTACACACACTTACCTTAAGCTGCTCCTCCAGCTCGCACTCCGAATTGGAGTTGGATATATCGCTGGCAAAGCCAGAGTTGAGTTCACGCTCGCTGAGCTGCGGAAAATGCTGCAGCAGCGGATTGTTCTTAACAATGCCCATATCATCCTTGAGACTTGCCAAGCTAGCGCGCGCATTGGCTTCATTGGCGCTGCCCAGACCCATGCTGTTGGCGGAGTAAACGCTGCCCACGCGACTAAAGGGCGCACCATATGTAACCTGATCGTTCTTCGGATAGTTGATTTCATTGGCCAGATTGTCCAGCGAGTGACGCGAGCTGTGGCGACCGCGACTCTTGCGCTTCTTCATGTACAAATAGAGAAACACAGAGGCCACATAGATGAGGCCCAGCAGCAAGCTGCAGATGCCAATGACCACATACTCGCGCATGCTCATGCCATCCGAGGTGGAGGCCAGCGTTGTGGAGTTGGCTGGCTGAAAGAACACCTCCGGCACGTCTGTAAGTAGATTATGAACTAGCAGAGCTTAGTAGAGCAGCAAGGACTAGCATGGGGTATGCTTCACTTACTATGCGAGTACTTGACGGGACTGCCATTGACGCGAAAGGCTACGCAGGGTGAGTGCACGTTCTTGGGCGTCATTAAATGATCTGCATGGGATTCATTGATTTAAAATTTAAACAAAAAAGTAGCGCAACTTTTAACTTACCCTTCTGACTGGCATTGAGTGGCACAGTCATGTCCCGACACACCAAGTGCACTACAATGAGACGTCCTTGCATTTTCTGGCGCAGCTCCGTCTCGCCCAGCCACTGCAGAAAGCTGCGTCCCTCATCGCGAAACATACGAAACGGATAATCCGTATCAATCGGATTACGCAAATCCGACCAGCCATTGGAGCTCAAATACTGCGCACCTGTCACAGCACACACAGGTGTGTGTATATCTAAAATTCCACAAGTTTCATAAGCATTATTAGCCAAGACTTGGCGGCCAGCTTTTGTTTTGACTTACTGGGAAAACTGATTTCTCTGCTGGGGTAAATGATTTGGCCGCGTAGTGGCAAAAACACAAACGGTATTTTCTCCGACGATGAGCCGCTGACAAATGGCGATAGAGAGCATTCTGTAAAAAAAACAAAAACAGCGTACATAAGCTAAAAATCAACGCTACTACTGCTCTCGATTGAGAAAGTCGCGCGGTCAGCAGCAGCAGCAAAAAATAAACAAACGACAACAGCAGCAGCTGTTATGTTGTCGCTGCTGCAATGTTGATAACATCGATAGCAACACACAACAAAGACGCTTATCAATACGACAAGTCTTTTTGTTTGATTTTCGTTTTCCGCAACGCTCTTACTTTCAGTCTGATTGTTAGTCCCTCCAGCTGCTTGTTGTTATTGTATTTGGGCTAGCGAAAGTTGACGCCTTGCCTTTCATAAAGAAAAAGCATTGCCTCAACATTTGATTTGTTCAATAATAGCAAATTTTTGCCATATTACAGCGACACAAGTTAGAGTTCAGCCAAAGGTGTATTTAACTGTAATACCAGCAAAAGAAAGCTAAAGAAAATATACGCTACGCTTTATAATTTATAGCAGTGTTTGTTTAGCTGCAGCAACATTTGCCCTACAGCCATGTTGCCAGCAACATGTTGCTAGCGTGCTAACAAGTTGCTAGCTGCTGTTTGATTAGCCAAACATTTATTTAAATTGAATTTCTATGCGAAATTTAATGTTATTACGCTTGTTTACGAACGCACGTCTTTAATTTTTATTTTATTTTTAAGCGTAGCTGCGTTAACATGCCTAACAAATTCGTCTGTGCACACTGTGCTATTAATTTCCTCTTGGTCTGCGCTTAATACTTTAATGTATAAATAACAATTGTTATTCATTTTTGTGTTGCTAGCTTTTATTTATATATATTATACTTTTAAGTTGGACAGCGCATCAGCTTGACTCAACTTGCCTAACAAGTTTGACTTTGTTTACTTTGCTGCTAATTGTTATTACTTTCTTAAGCATTTTGGTTGCTCTGTTTGCTAGCTTATATTTTAGATTTATATTTTATTTTGCAGCAAAAGTTGAGCTGACTTGTTCAACAAATTTGTCTTTGCTTGCTTTGCTGCTTATTGTTATTACTTTTTTTTTATAATTTTGTCGCTGTGTTTGCGTCACGTTTCATTTTCATTCCTGTACAATTTTGTTATTATTATTACAGCATTTCTTTGGCGCTATGCACAAAAAGAAATAGTTGAGCAACCATTGTGATTTTGGCCGAAACCAATGCGCAGCAGCAGCAGCAGCAGCAGCAATAACAATGGACGGGCCACACTCACATGTGGGAAAAGTTCCCAGAGTTTGGACTGAGCTACCATGAAATGGAGCACACAGCGTTTTTAAAGCGAATTTGTGGCTGACTAATTATTTCGACTCGCAAATGCTTCCGCGACAATTTCTTTGCGGTCGACGTCGCATCAATTTGCACTTACCATGTACATCATCCACACAGATGCCCAAGTCCTCGCGATAGGCGCGCAAATATGGCAAGCAGCGGCAACTGCAGCTCTGCTCCTGCTCCAAGCTTGGCTGTCGCTGTTGCTGCTGCTGCAGTTGCATGCGGCGCGTCAGCAACTCCAAGCGAGAGCCGCCCATAGAGGCGGCGGCAGCGGCTGCTTGACCCAGTCCGTCAGCAGCTAGACAAAGCAAACACAAACAGATTATAAACATGAAGTGTGAGCAAACAAATTTGCATATTAATCGAGCAGTTACCGTTGGCATCGCTGGGCAAACGCGCCACAGCTGCGGTGCCGCTGGAAAGTCCAATGCAGGTGTCCGCGTTGCAAGCACCCAGACCTGATGATGAGTAGAGCACAAGTGAAAGGGGAGAGTGGGGGTTAGTAAACTGAGATTGACTTAAGCCGTCACAACAGCAGACGCCAAGGCTAAGAACTGGCTTTATCAGCTGCAATCGCTTAACTTGGGACTGTCTGTGTGTGTGCCTGTGTGTGTGTGTGTGTCAGCTAATAAGCTGGCCATACTGAAAATTAATGCTGCTGTCAACGCAGCGGTCGCTGGCCAACGCTGTCATGCCACACAGCTGCATTAGGCATGGGATTGAGGTTTCGTTTTTGACTTGGGTTTTGGTTTGGGAGCTTAAGCTTAAGCTTTGACTACTCACCACTTGTGTAGAAGATATCGCCATCGTGATGCCTTGTCAGATTGATTAGCTGTCCGTTAGACTGCTGCAGATCCTCTAACAGTAAATTCGCTGGCATTAAGTCCGCAAGTTGATTTCTCTTATTGTCATTGCTGTTGCTCGTACGTCGCTGCTTATTGCTCTTGTTGTTGTTATGCTCGTTGTTGTTGTTGTTGTATGTAACTGCTCTGCTTGCGGCCAAGGAGGTGGCGCCAATGACCTGTGACAGCGCGGGTGCTGCTGCTGTGGGCGTGGCAGTGCAGCAATGTAGCAGCAGCAGTGACAGCAGCAGCCAGAGCAGCTGATAGAGGAAATTGCCAATGTTGCTGGTGTGCCGCATCTTGACAAGAGCAACATTGCTAATGCATCTGCGTCTGCTGCTGCAAAATAAAACAAAACAAAAACAATAAAATACAAATAACAAGCGCAGTAGTAAATAAATACAAGCACACAATTTGCCGCTGGCAAAACGGAGAAAACGCGCTGGCTGCTAATTAAAACAAATTCAAAACGCAACAACGCGAAACACAAACAACTAACTAACTAACTGAACAACAAAAAAGTTGGAAACTACTATAAAGATTTCCCCACTGACTGTTGCCTGTCCACATATTAAGCTTTGGAGGTGACATTCTTTAAGCGGCCGTAATGAGGCACAAATTGTTGGCGTCCATTTTTGTAAATGGAGCAGCAACTTGCTACAAGCAGCGGCTGCAATTGTCGTTTGGTCAGCAGCAGCAGCGCCCAACTAACGGACAACATTTAAACAAATGTTGCAATTAAAACTCGTTCTCGCCAGCAAATCTACTAACTACTATATACTTATAAACACACACTGGAAGTGCTAGGCGTAAGTAGAATCTAGTAAAAAAAAAAAGAATTATGCAGCAAGTGCGTCTTTTAGCTCTTGGGAACAAGCTGCGTGCGCCGGGGTTAGTACCGTTACAAATGCGCTGCAGTTATGTTTGCTTAATCTACATAGACATAGACACAGGCAGTGGCAGCAGCAGAGACATCTGTGAGTGTTTATACCGCTAATCAGTTGCACTTTAGCTGCTTGACAGCGTTTCGTAAATAATTTACATAAATATTTCACACACACAACGAAAATTATTGGGGACTTCTAACTGTTAGCTATACTTAGCCTTTATGATAATAGTTGCTGTTGCTATTCAAAAGCAGAACACCGAACACCAAAAAAAAAAAAAAAACACAGCAACAACAATAAGAACAATGGGCCAAAACAATCAGTATGTGCGAGAATGAGAAGAAAGCGATAAAAGCAACAGTTTGCGGCCTAATTTGAAAGTAAAATTTTCTAAACAAAATGCTCAAGTTCGTTGCCAGAGTCTTTTGATTGGTGGTGGTGTTAGTATTACTGTTGTTGTTGTTGTTGCTGCTGCTGATGATTGAGTAGTCAACACAAATACACATAAGCCTGGCTTAGCTAGTACAGTTAGCTGGGCATTAAGCAAAACAATATAATATTTATTGTTGATTTGAATGGCCCAATCTCATGCATTTGGAAACAATTTAATGACAGTAATGACCTGGATTTCGTAAATCTTTCATTTTGAGCTGCAACAGCAAAACTCTGTCTTTGCCACATATATAATATATAGGTACAACATACATATGTGTAACGCTAGAGTGATGTGATTTTGATGATGATGCTGATGCTTAGCTTGGGAACTAATGCTGCTGCTGCTGCTGCCGCTGCTGCTGCTGAGTGCGCAGCTCTTGACTTTTTGCATTCGTCTAAACTCAATTAACAGGTAATTGAACTTTGTTACGGACACATGCATACACACATATTAGTGTGTGTGTGTGTGTGTGTGTGTTGCATGCAACTCGTGTGCGCATTCATTAATTATTAGACAACAGCTAAAGCTATAGCTATAGTTCACATTGTTCTAAGTCTGCGCATAAATTTATGCTTATGCAGCTGCTATAAAAATTAACACAGAACGCAAAGGCACGCAGCAAACAGCAACAGTTGCTGCTGCTGCTGCTGCTGTTGTTGTTGCTGCTAATGTTGCTATTGTTTAGTCTGGCGCGGACTCGGAAGTATAGCGCGCAGTGCAACGTTACACTCGGCGTACTTTTAACACTTAGAACACACACGCTATGCCCAGCAGCCGCAGCCGCAACTTCAGCTTCAGCTACAGCTTCAGCTGCGGGATTGTTGCCCTCGCGGCCAGGCCTAGCGCACATGATAATAACAAATTTGAAATTTATTCAACATTGTGTGGCCAGAGAAGCGCATCATTTGCTCAACGCCTTAATGTGCTTTAATGTGTACTTAGGCTGCTTATGATTTTTAGCCATAAACTGCCAAGACTAGGGCTGGGCCGAGCCGTGGCCAACGGTTTGTTCGCCAAGCGTTGTTAACGACAGTGCACTGAACGCTGCCCAGTTAGATTAACTACTGCTGGCCAGTGGCCATTGCCCAGCATATTTTTTGGCCAAATTACTTTCACCAAACACACTCGAAAAAACAAAACTAAAATAGATCTTGATATATTTTGTAGCATAGTATGCCTGCCCAGTGACCTAAACTCAATGGTCTGATAAGCTTAATTTACTTCAAATGCACAGCCCCCCAAAAATAAAAACCTTTTGCTTTTGGGCGCTTTTTTTTTTTTTGGCTTACTTTACACTTTTTTTTGTGTTACTTTGCTTTGGTTGGAAGGGAAATGCAAATTTGCCAAATGTTTTTATACTCACAGCTTGTTAAAGTTTTTTATCTTTAGTCGTTTTTTTTCTTTTTGCAGCGAGTATAAATTAACAGCTTAGGCTTAACGATCGTTGGTATGTTGCACTTGTTAGTTTAATTTGCTTAGCAGCAACACAGACACACACAAACACATGCACAGTATTTATTTTGTATTTTGTATATATTAATGAGCTTTGTTTTTATAGCTTAATAACTTTTTTATTAATTGCACACACACGACACATGAATTATTTGCAATTGCAACCAAATGTTGCATGCTTAGGCTTAAAGTCTTGGCGCAGCTGCAGCTGCCGCTGGCACGTCTATCAAGGTCGCCGTCGTTGTAGCGACTGCGGCCAGCCGAGGAAGTCGGCGAAAACTTTTGGGACCGCCGCCGCGCACGCTGAGGTGCAAACGAGTTTTCTTTTTCTTTCTTCGACGGCGTTCGGCTCTAGCTCTAGCTCTGCCTTCAGCTCTGCACGCTCTTATAACTCGAAAGTATAAGTTGTTGTTTTGACAAATTGTATAAGAAAAATGTTGTGATGTTGTGCGAATGTGCGCGCACTTAAGCGCACTAATTAACGCTTTGCCTTTTGTCCAGCAGATCAAGCATACGCAGCGTATGCGTGCGGCATGCAGCATGAGCGGCTAGAAGTAACGGCACAACTTGTACTTGCTGCAGTTTGCATTGCAATTGCATTGCACGTGCCATTTGGCTGAGGAACAAAGCGCTCGCCGCCAAGCCAAAGCCAAAGACATGCTCTAAATTTGATAAGCTAGCCACGGCATCATTTGTCATTCGTCTTGGCATCATTTATAACAATTTACTCATTTTAGTCACACTCGAGTGCACGACTCGACTGTTGTGAAAATTTGTAATTAACTAGAACAAGTGAAAACGCATTTTCCCAAAAAACCAAACGCTGCTGCGTTTTGCTAAGTTATGCGGCCATATGTTGTACAAATTATACGGTCAATCAGCTTTTGACATAAGCGAGTTATAGTTATGGCATATAAGGCAGCCTGGCTAGCTGAAAAACAATTACAGTCAAACTGGTTTCAATTAAAAACAGTTAAGTATGAAATAAATATTGCCAACTCCTTTTAGTCGACGCTCCAGTCGGACTCCAACTCAAACTTGGCGCTGTGGCTAATAATTATGTTTTTCGTTGGCGACAACACACAACACAACACAAACACAAGTATGGCTATGAGTATTAGCCGAGTCTGCAGTTTACAGTTTAACGTTTAGCTTATTGTTATTATTACTAGTTTTTATATTTGTCATTTAGAAAGTTTGAGTCAGCTTACCGTTGCAGCCGTGCGTCAGTCGCGCCATATACAGTTCTAGTTTGGTTTTTCTTTCGATTTTGTTTGACCCAATGCAACAGCAACACCCAAACAGCAACAGCAGTCGCAGCAACATTTGCATTACAATATGCGCTCGTATTTGTAACGCAACGATATTGATCTAAATCGTAGCTACAGCCGCCATGGCCTCATGGCTGCCTCCCGGTTGCCTTTTAACTGCGTCTTATCGCTGCTGCTGCTGCTGCATTTTGTTGCATTACATTTTGTGCACGCGGCCTGGACACACGTTACAGTATTACCTACACACAATTACCCCCGCGTATCGGCTGCCAACTGCCAATGATCCATAAATCTTTAACTGTAAAAATCGTAGAGCATATAATACTTATGCAAACTTCAGACACACTCAACCCCTCACTGCTGCCCAATCGGCAGTTTGTGTTGCTGTTGCAGTTGCAGTTGCTGTCGGTGTCTGTCGTATTGCCGTCTGATGTTGTTTTTGCCGTTGCCTTCTTGTTCCTCTTGTTGCTGTTGTTGTTGCAAACCAGTTCATGTCTGTGATGGGTTGGGATGCTTAGCTTTAGAGCTCCTTGCTGCGGCTTGTTATTGGAATCACTTGTTGCTCTTGTTGCCAATTGCTGCTGCTGCGCCTGCTCTGCTCTGCTCTGCTTTGCTTGCTTGTGCCTAAACAAACTTGCAACTGCAATTGTATTCATAAATAACGCTTGAAAAATGTTTGCATTGGCCGGCTATATCTCTGTCTGTCCGTCCATCTGTCTGCTTTTATATGTTTTTTTTTTTTTTTTGTGTGTGCGCTTTTTGCGGTCGCGTACTCAAAACTTATTATCAATTGCCTCGCTGCAGCAGCGCAGCAATGAACATGAAAATGTGCTTATATGAGTTGTTAGCTGGAACTGCCAGGAATCTATCGGCATGGGGTCTCGCCTTCTCCATAACGGGTCAGTCATCTATACAGATAGACTTTACTATGAGGGAGTTGCGACAGATTAATATATTGCACATTAAGCAGGTGCAGTCAAGAGTAAAACAAAATAAAGTATCTTACTTAAGCGTATCTGCTGCAAAGTTATTAAAAGTAATATAACGAGCTACGAATTCAATTTGCACTATTTTAGCCAGAACGTTATTCGCCCAGCTGTTAATGGACTTAAGCTCTTCGAACACCTGGCCTTGAAAGATTAGCAATAAAATTTTGCTTACACTTTTGGCAAGCATAAAAATATTGAAAGACGCGCTTCATATTAGAAATTCCAATATACATAAGTTTGATTGTATGTGTGTGTATATAACTTTAAAAGTTGACCTATTTTGACTGAACTGATAAAGCAAAAATTTGAATTTTTATAATAACTTGTTAATCTATCTATCTACTAGAATATATTCCAAACGAGCTTAACTTAAGTAGCAGTCTTAAGCTTGCATTCCAACTGATTTTTATTAATTTAAATGCTATCAATTTACTGCTGCATATAATCTGTATGTAACATAAATTCAATTAAAATTCTATAGAATTATTAATTTCCCAAAAAGGTTTCGTTACAGCACAGTTTGTAAATCATTATGGTTACGCTTTTGTATATTTGAATATTCCATAGAAAGATTCGCAGCATTTGCATAGTGCTCATAGTTAAAATTAAAATGTTTTGTCTTAGTTGTTGTAAAATGTAAATAAGCTAATAAATCGAAGTACCGCTGTTCTACAGCGTGTAAGAATCAGCAGAAATTAACTCGCAGCTTTATTAGCTTGAGCTGGCAGCAATAAAAAATCTACCCACATGCAAGTTTAATGCCCAGGATTGGGATTCGGTTGCAGCGAGCGTAATTTGGATGATTTTGTCACTTACATATTGGTCGGGTCGTAAAGAAGAAGCTTACGTTGGCAGTGGGTTTTATGCGCAGTTGATTATCTGATCAGCAGTATTAATGGCTCGCTAGACAGACAGACAAATGTGGCATGTGGTAGCTGTGGCACCCTGCGGCCGCAGCCTGCGAACGGCAATGCGAGGATATAAAAAGTGCTCATAAAACTCACACATAGAGAGCCTTGGCTTGACCATAACGGTTGAGCCAGCAGTGGGGTCGACTTTGGCTGGTCAACAATTCCATTAGTTAATCATTGATCATTGGCCAGCAGTGTCAAAGTCTGCCGGCAGGCACAGCTGCAGGCCAAGTTGCTGCACTCCCCAGCAGCAGCCACAACCAACTTGCAGCAATGTCGCGTGATTGACAGCAAACAAGCCAAATGCATTTCAATTAAACGCTAACCGCTACAAATATTTCCATTTCTGTGTGTCTCGCATAGAGTTCTTGCTACCGCAAGATGTTGTTGTTGTTGTTGTTGTTGTTGTTGTTGTTGTTGTTGCTGCGCTACGAAATGAGAGCCCGCCTTTGGATAACAATTCGCAGCCAGAGCGGTCAACTCATCAGTATGCTGTATAAATTAGAGCATCAAACGGCGCTTTAGCCAACTCGGAACTGGTCTATACTGTTATTGGCCGTCCAAATAGATGCATGGCCGGTAGATCCACCTATGTATGTGTGTCTCAGTCTATGTTGCTGTATGTGTGTGTGTGTGTGTGCACAGCTCAGTGAAGAGTTCAATGCGACGGCAGCACAGCGGGTTGCCACAAAAAGCTACGGCAACTTGTTGCATGCAGCGCTTGCTGTTATTGTTGCTGTGACTGCTGCAGCCGCAAGACAATCAACGTAACGATGTGCTCTACACTTGTGCATATATCGCCGCTAAATTGATATCAATTTGCTTTAATGCTGTTGCCATTATAACTCCATTATATTGTTAAGGCTCGGTCAATGTTAAACAAAAACACTTTATTAGGCCCGCCAGTGTTGGAGTCAACAGCACCTGGGCTTAAGCACATTGGTCAAGCAAATCAAAAGACAAACATCGACAAGCTTTATAGCCCAAACCGGGCTATCTAAACGCCGTTAGATAACGCCTGCAACCAGATCCGAACACGCGACCAAGATTTGAATAATTCCACAGCCTGTTGTTATTGCTGTTGCTGTTGTTAGGATTTATGAGCGCATCAAGTTTGTCGCACAACGCCTGGCAGGCTTACTAACTGACAATATTAAGACATAACTTTTATGCCTGCATGCATAAACAGTTTTGTTATTTATTATATATAGAAAAAAACTTGCTAAAAGTGCCAAAGTTGCTGCTGCAGCGGAAGTAGACGACAAGTTATGAACAGCAGCAGCAGCAGCAGCAGGTTGATTGAACTCTCGTCAATGGCTTTGGCAATGTGTGTGTAGCTTCTACGCTTCAGAAATTGTGTATAAATAAAATAATCATAAAATAAAAACATAAACAAATTTAACATGAATTTGTTGTACTTGATACACTTAGTTTTCATTGTGGGGTAATGATGCTGATGATCTAATGGACAAAGAGTCACGCGAAAAAATTTCAATGAGTTCATTGCACGCTTCAAATACCAAACAGACATATCAAAAATAAATACTAAAAATACTAAATTGTCTGCTGACTAACGTTGGCTTAGCATGCGCTGCTATTCTGTTCAATATTTATTTCATAAGTCTTATCAACGCTACTCAATCTAAAGCTCTAAAGATGTCTGGCTGTTGTTAAAAGCATCTACTATATTGATCTATAAATAACTAACTAACAATACCTTAGAACTTTTGAATGCCGCTTAAATATACTGGAACGATCTATGTGTATAAGAAATTGGGTGCGACTTGGCCTATATTGTTATTCAAGCGAAAGTTTAAGCAGCAACATTCTCTAGTTTTGCAAAATTAAAGCAGCTTAGTCAGCTTGCATTAATGATAGTTCATGCTAAGTTCTCTAGATTGCTGTTGAAATGATAAGAAGCTGCAACTATTGCAGTTCATTAGTCATTAAACTTAGATGCAAGCAGTCGATAAGTGAATTGATGATTTTAAGCTGATCCAATCTATGTTTGCTTGGAATTAATTATAGCGGAAATGCAAAGCAATTTCGGCAAATCAATTAGATCAGATCTGCAGCTTATTAATGGTTTTGCTTGCATAGAATTTTTAAAGATATTTTTATTCAATTGAAAGCCATTTAAGCTGCTCACGAGCTTCTGCTTGGCATATATTAAATTCATGGGCGTAGCCAGCTTGTTAGTGTGACTGTTTTATAATGTGCTTTATACAATATAAAATCAATATATATGATAATAAATTAAAGTCTTGAGCTTTTGAATTATTTATTATTATTTTAACTACAAATTGCATAAGCTATGGCTGCCAGCATTACTTTAAAGCTCCTTTAGCAGCAACAGCAAAATTGTTTTATCATTAATCAGCAATTGATAACCAACCACATGGCTTGATGCCAACAACCGTTTAACAATTGCTAAACATAGGTCTCATTCTCATGCGCTAAACGTGTGCTGTAAATTACCATAATTTAAATTGGAATACCGCATGGATAATCAATGGCGGCATCGAGACTTGGATATATAAAAGCGTTAAGCACAGTTATCCTCAACGCCAGCCAAACTGCAGTTATAGTTATAGCCATGGCCGATGGGGATTATCAATCATATGTGCGGCGCTGCAACACGCGGCGCATTTAAATCGCACGATCATGTTGCTTGTGCTATATACTGCTAGAACTTTACAGCTTACAGCATCGAGCGCATGTGTGTGTGTGTGCTTGGCTAAATAGCTGTTGGCCACATCTCTAACTGCAGGCTGTGCAATCTTTTGGCCAAGCGAATGACAACCATATGCTGTGTGGCTTATGGGGGCATTATAAAGCACAAATCGACACTAAACTTTAACATGCCGATTAGCCTCATTCTAGCTGAAATTTATTTAACGCATACGCATTGTTGCAAGCAACATTGTTGCGCTTGTGGTCAGCTGCTAATTGGCAACAAAGATGTTACCAAAGTTTAAGCGCAGTTTGGCTGTTAACTTCAACTTGCGGCCAACTAAAAATTTGAGTTTATGCGCTCAATTTACAGTTCATAATGTTGCAGCTACTGTGGCTAGTTCTTGTGGCAGCAACTCATTTGCATAAATAGACTCGCCCTAGGCTCATTATAAAGCGTGCCGCACCTATACACAGTTACTCGCCATAGCAACAAGTGCATAATATTCAAACAAAATATGCAGCAATTGTTTGGCTGTAGGGGAATCTAAATTGGAGCTTTGCGTTGAACTTAGTCAGACGTGAACTTATTCAGACTGCAGATTGCCATGATCTGCAAATACAATTGAGAGCGGGAGCGGCTAAAATGCATTGCCCTTCACACAGCTGGGAAAGTAGTTGGAGGTTTTTTTTTATTTTTGGCGTGCTGTGTCCATGAATTTGAGTTGAAGTGAATGCTACGCCCACAGGTGTCATTATGCTTAGCGTTCAATGTTCCATGCACATTGGGGCAGAACGGGGGCCGTATCGAGGCAGAACCGTCGACTAACACACGCAGATCTATCTTCAACCCCATGGCTTAACACACCCATAAGCCACACACACACACACACAACCACACACAGAGAGACACACGCACATGCCATTGTCAACTTTAGTCTGCTTGGAGTTTCGTGTTTTACGCGCCCCGCCGCACTGATTAACATTTGAATTGAAATTCACATATTTAGAACTTTATGTTGAACAACTTTTTTTATTTTTTAGTTTTTATTGTAATTGTATTGTTATTATTATTTGTGTTGTTGTTGTCGTTGTTGTTGTCTCCACATCTAATTAATTCCTCTGACTGACCATTGTTGCCAGTTGAAGTTGCTGCTATTGGTTTGGCTTTGCTGCCCCCGCTAATGGTAATGGTAATGGGCTAATGTACTGTCCAATTGCAGCCACAGCCCAGCGACAGGCGCGTTGGTCTCGTTGGCTGCTGGCGCCCACAGCTCGTTCAGTTTGTCGCCAAATATTCTAACGATCGGTCGCAACGCGCTGACAACAAATATTCGAATATTAAACATAATTAAATATAGTTAAATTCTATAAATTGTGTACTAAGTGTGCTGTGCAATTTGTAAGCAATTACTGTGAATTAATTACAAATAAATATCCTGCAGTACATTATTGCTAAACGGTAATCATTCAAGTGCAAGACTAAATATCCTTAAAACTCTAAAATGACATCAATCAACGAAAAGATCCTTGAAGCTCTTATTATATTAAAATAATTTAAATTGAAAAGGAAACTCTAAATTAAATGATTTAAAATAACATAATATAACTCAAGTTTAAAAGGATATTTTAATATTATAGTGCTACAAATATAAAAAATGGTAAAGAGCATAAATCAGTAAATAAATCAAAATTATAAATGTGTTATGTGAAGTTTTTAGAATTATTTAAAAATTACTAAACAGCAGCATTTAAATTGAAATTAGTTAAAGCTCAGCTACCAACTTTTAGTCCACTGATACATCTGATTCATAGCTCCGTTTCTATTTAGAGAGTCGTGTTGAATTTCACCAGAAAAGTAATAAAAACTTTATGCAAAGTACAGCCAAACCCTTTGAGGTCAATGCGAGAGCGCTTAGTGAGTTTTTTCCTTTCTATTAAAATCGCTTGTCACTCGATTTGTATATTGTGCTTATTCTAAGCATAAATAGCTTTGCGCACAATAAGCCGGAAGCGGCCATCCGGAGTTTGTGTGGATCGATATGAGCCCCAACGTATGTGTAGAGAGCATTGTTGGCTCATGGTTTAATGATCCAAATTTACGTTACGCATTGTGCACATTATGGCGCATGGAAGCTGCTGAAGTTTGTATTTGTAGCTTTAAAATTTAGTACTACGATTTTGGTTTTCCATTTTCAATTGTTTGAGCCATAAATCGGCGGGGGTGGGGCTGAGTGAAATTTTGTCACTATTGAGGTCGCGCATTTCAGCCAAATTGATCATGATAAATGTTTATATTTTAATAGCTTGTTGTGAACACGCAACAACAACACCAACAACTGTAAAAAAACCACATTGCGCTGCTTATAATGTGGCGTTAGAATTCGAGCAGAGAGCGGCAAATAGTGTGACAAGATGGGAGCTTTAAACTTGTTGCTGCTCAGCAGCTTGCTCTTTGTGGCCAGCATAAATGGTAAGTAGTAAAAGTTGCAAGTAGCAAGTTTAAATTGCTCACCAGTTAATGTTGCAGCGCAAACGACTTGCAAGAATGGCCTGGGGCGCGTGCTATATGAGCGTCTGCCCAATCAACAGCTGCAGGGCTATGACGATGAAGTAGTCAGGGATACAGCGCCGCCATTTCGTGTGCTGGAAAAGTGCCAGGATCTGTGTCTGCGCGATCGCACTGGCGGCAACAATCTGGTGCGCACTTGCACCAGCTTTGACTTTCAGCCAGGCAGTCGCATCACCTCGTTCGGTGGCAACTCGGAGTACGAAGAGTCGCTGTGCTATTTGACCAATGAGCAGGCGGGACCCGAAGGCATTGGCAGTCTGATGCTGGTGCCCAATAGTGTGCACTTCAATGAGATTTGTCTGACATGTGAGTTGTGGGTGTTGACAGCGCTGCAAATTGCAGTTGTATACATTTTTTTTTCTTTCGTGGCATTGCAGCAAGTCGCCCGGAGCGTGAGTGTCCCAGTCGTCGCTATGTGTTTGAGCGACATCCGCGCAAGAAGCTCAAGCTGCCCATCAGCGATATCAAAGAGGTAAGCGGCAGGCAGCTCAAGTTTGAGTTTGAGCTTGAGCAAGTTTTTCACTTTGTTGCAGATAACGGCAGCAAATCGTTCGGATTGCGAGGACAAATGCCTGAACGAGTTTTCGTTTGTGTGTCGCTCCGCTAACTTTGATTCCACAATGCGTAGCTGCACGCTCAGCCGCTTTACACGCCGCACGCATCCGGAGCTGATGGAGGATGATCCCAACTCGGATTACCTGGAGAACACCTGCCTGAACGGTGAGCATTTGTTGTTTACTCAAGCACTCAATGGGGGTAGTCAACTAAATTATGCATTCGCAGCTGAGAGACGTTGCGATGGGCTGGCTGTGTTCGTTAAGGAGGAGAACAAACGGCTGGGCGGGCCGTTTGAAGTGGACATCTTCAACAACATGACGCTGGAGGAGTGCCAGACCATGTGTCTGCGTGCAGAGAAGTTAGTCCAAATTGTTATAGTTTATAGGCCCATTAAACTAATCACATGTACTTTACTCTCTTTTCAATTTGAATAGATACTTTTGCCGCTCGGTGGAGTTTGATGATCAAAGCAAACAGTGCATACTCTCGGAGGAGGACTCTATATCGCAGAAAGATGACATTAGCATTAGCTCCAGCCCCACACATCATTTTTACGATCTGGTGTGCCTCGATAATCGTAAGTGGCTACCACAAGTTAGCGCCTGTACGCAAGGCCTAAGTGCAACATTAAACGTTGCAGCAGCAATTGCAATCTCAAGCTGAGTAAGGGGCGGAGTCGAGTCGCAGGCGACATAACGATAGCTTGATTGCAGTCCCAAGCACGCCTTGGCACATTGACGTAGACGTAGACGTCTATGTTATGAGTCCATGGCAAGCTATTAAAAGACTATTGCTTGTTGTGGCTGCTGCTGCTTCTGCTGGTTGTTGGGCTAACTAAAGCTGTTGCTGTTTATTTTTCTTGTTCCCGTTGCAGAGCGCGCCAACGATTATCCAGATAACTCAGTTACCTCGCATCTTTTCTCCAGCGGCCGACGGCCAGATACAGCATTCCAGCGTTACCGCAATTCGCGTCTTGGCGGCGAGTTTCACTCTGAGATCACGGGACGTTCGCTCAGCGAATGCTTGGACGAGTGCCTACGCCAGACGAGCTTCCAATGCAGGTGCGTTGTCGTTGTCGTTCATGTTGCTGTTGCTGTTGCTATTGCTATTGCCGTTCCGTTGTCATATTTTCTTTATTCTTGTTTTTCTTGTTTCTGCCACTTTGCTGTCTGTTGCTGCTGCTGCTGCTTTGTTGCTGCAACCCACGTCGACGTTCGTTTGTGTCTACAAATTACAGATCTGCAGTTTATAGTGATCGCTTTCGTACTTGTCGCCTCAGTCGGTACAATCAAAAGGATGGCATGCGCATTATATATGATGCGGATTATGATTACTACGAGAACCTAATGTGTAAGTGGCCCCAGTACAGGCGTTAACTTGCAGCCTTAATCTTTCTTTGCTTCTGCTGCTGCTTATTTTGTAGTAAATGTTGTGGGCACTGGCGCCGATGGCGATGCTGGTCATGGTAACAACGATGGCAAGCGACCTGGCGATCAGTCAGGCAACAACTGGAGACAGCCTAACAAGCATGACGATCGCTATGGAACGGGATCCAGCAGCTCGGGCGGTGCTGGCAGCGCTGGTGTGGGCGGTCCAAGTTCAAGCATAGGCGGAGGCGGCTCCCGTCTGCCACCAGGCGAGGGCATAGATTATGGCCGACCATACGATCGTTATCCGGACAATGCAGCAAATGAATATGGTAAGTCAGCTGCATAATAAATGGCTAATTGGCTTTAATTGCTTTGCAATTTTCTATGCGCTGCTTAGCAGATCGTTATCCGTATGGCGGCTATGGCGAACGCGATAGAGATAGATATCCACCAGATCGTTATGGCGCTGGAGGCGGCGGCTCACGTTATCCTGCAGCAGATGGAATGGGACGACCCTACGATGGACGACCCTACGATCGTTATCCAGATGACTATGGTAAGTCTGCAGCACGCTTTGCTTAAAATAAAAATTAAACAATTAATGCCACCTAATGCTCTAACTGTATCCACTGACGCTACTGACAACTAATGCACTAACCTTAACAACGCCAGATCGCTATCCAATGGGTGTTAATGGGGACAGGGATCGCGACAGAGATCGCGATCGCGATCGTGAGCGCTATCCGGATCGTTATGCACCAGATCGTTATGGCGACAGGCGTTATCCGTTAAGAGAGCCGGAACGCGATCGCTTGCCTTATCGCCCGCTGCCTTATCCGGCCATCAATGATAATACGTTACCCAGCGATTTGCCGCACACGCGTCCCTTTCCCAGCGATGATGAAAGACCTTACGGCTATGGCGGCGGCGGCAGATACGGCGACAATCGCTACGACAGTCGTTATCCATCACGTTATGCGCCGGGCCGTGAGCCTGTGGGCGGCTATACGGGTCGCGATGCGCCGGATACAATATTTCCCGATAGACGCTATCGCCCCTCGTCTATGGATGGCCCACGTTATCCCTATGCGCCAGACTCACGCGCTCCACCCGGACGTTATGATGACATTGTGCACAGCGCACGTCGTCCCGAGCCGGAGTCGGCCAAGCGTTATCCGCCAGCACCGCTAGTGCCCACGGGCAGCGCCAGCAAGTACGCCTCAACGCCAAATCGCTTTCCGGTAGGTAATGATCGCTATCCGCTCGATATCTACAAGTACGGCAATCGTCCTGGCATTGGAGAGCCCGGCAGGCGTCCTGGTAAGTGTTACTAATCAAACTACCAAGCTAATAAAAGTAACAATTAAACTCTCACACTTAATAAACATATAGTCTGTTATTATATAGCTGATCGTTGAAATTGTAGCGCGTGGCTGTTGAGTAAATAAAGTTTTGATATAAAAATAAAAATATATAGACAATGAAGTATGAATGAATGTTTATATAGTTATGATGCTGTTATAATTATACTATAGTAAATGTATTTTTAAAAGCTTTGCTGTTGTAAGCTTGTAAACTAAATTACATGTAGTATAAATTTTCACAAAGCTCTAGCAGCTTTTACATTTAACGCTTGCATACTTATACGATCAGCTATATAAAGTTGGGTTTATGCGTCGATAGTTCTTGATTCTGATTTTCATTCAACAGCTTTAGATCGTCCACCGCCTTACTACGATTATGATTATGAGGAGCGCTTTGGCGATCGCTATGCACCTGGACCTTATGATCGCGAATATGATGGACCGCCAGCACGCAGACCTGCACCTGGAGCTGGCCCTTATGGCCGCTATGATACGCCTTTTAATCGTCCTTATGGTCCAGGCGGCGGCAATATTGGAAATGGCTTGGATGATCGTCCAATACCGCTGCCTGGCGTTGGCTTGGGTCCGGGGCATCCACCCACATCTTATGGCGCAGGTGGTCATGTTGCAGCTGGACCACCACGTCCGCCCATCACACGCTGCGAGGAGAGCGACAATTTCAAGCAGATTGCAGCCAGACACAAGATGCGGCGTCACTTCGTGCGACGCGCGCTAATCGTGCCCAGCCTGATACAATGCGAACGCGAATGCATCGAGAGTCGCGACTTTGTGTGTCGCAGCTTCAACTACAGGTGGGGGATTGGTGCCGAGTGCTTGTTAGATTTGCAGATAAGTTGTGGCTAAAATGAATTTTCAATTTACAGAGACAGCGCCGCCGGCTATGAGGATCGCGACAGAGATCGCGAGTCGCCCAACTGTGAGCTTAGCGACAGAGACTCGCGCGAACTGGATATACACGATCCAGGCTCATTCGATGCCTCCAACTATGACTTCTATGAGCGCAGCATTGGACGCAGCGGCGACGGCGAGTGCATGGATGGTAACCAAAGACAAATACAACAAACTAATTGCTAGCTAACTGGCCAACACGCCAACTCTTTCGCCAACAGTCACACAAACCTGCAACGAGGAGGGCATGGAGTTCACCATACGCACGCCCGAGGGCTTCTTGGGACGCATTTATACATACGGCTTCTACGATCGCTGCTTCTTCCGTGGCAACGGCGGCACTGTTAACGTGCTGCGCATTAGTGGACCCCAAGGCTATCCCGACTGTGGCACACAGCGCGTAAGTTTTACAACGTGCTGCAGACACACAGACAGACAGACCGACTAGTTGCTGTCGTCAAATTAATCACGCGCTTAAATCTTATCTCGCTTGCAGTACGGCGACACGCTGACTAATATAGTAGTCGTGCAATTTTCGGACAATGTACAAACAAGTCGCGATAAGCGCTACAATCTCACCTGCATCTTTCGCGGCCCCGGCGAGGCAGTCGTCAGCTCTGGCTACATTGGCGCGGGGTAAGTCTCATGCGCTAATGAATCAGCGCTTGAATTAACACGTGCTCTGCTCTTACAGCTCGGGCAGTCCCATACCCATAGAGTATCTGCCAGCGGAGAATACGCTGAGCTCGAAGGTGCGTCTGAGCATTTTGTATCAAGGTCGACCCACCACTACCATTGCTGTGGGTGATCCGCTCACCTTCCGCCTGGAGGCGCAGGACGGCTACAATCATGTAACAGACATCTTTGCCACCAATGTGGTGGCCCGAGATCCTTACTCTGGACGCAGCATACAGCTTATAGATCGCTTTGGCTGTCCCGTTGATCCGTATGTGTTCCCAGAGCTGGACAAGCTACGTGATGGCGATACGCTGGAAGCACGCTTCAATGCCTTCAAGATACCCGAGTCAAACTTTTTGGTATTCGAGGCAACAGTGCGCTCCTGCAGAGAAGGCTGCCAACCAGCCTATTGCCCAGGCCCAGCAGGACGTCAGGAGCCCTCCTTTGGACGCAAGCGACGCTCGCTAAACATAACAGCGCAGCCAGAGGCACAGGCATTGGCAGGCATAACGCAGCTGGATGCGGACAAAGTGGAGCTGGAGCAGGTTACAGTGGTTAACAGCACTACAGTAAGCGCTACACTGGGCGCTGTGAATGCTACGCAGCCAGGCGACAAGTCCAAGGAGGTAGAGGAGCCGGAGCAAGTACGCGAAATGATTGAGGTAAGCTGCCAGCACTAGATCCAATGTACTCGCTATAGCGAACTTTTGCAGGTTTTCGAGACACGCGAAGAAATCGAAAAGGAATCGTATCCACGCAAGCTGGTGGCACCTGTGGAAACAGTCTGCATGACGCCCTCGGAATACCATGGCCTAATCACAGCCATCATCTTGCTGATGATTCTGCTGTTTAGCATAACGCTAGTGGCTGGCCTGGGTTACAGGTGAGCTAGAGTGACAGTTGTATGCCCCAAGGATTGATTGACATGCACTTTATTTTACATACAGACGCTATTGGAAGTCCATGTCGAAGAATCGCCTGGTAGATCGCAACTCGCCCATACACTCGCTGGGGCATTCACACTCCTCAAGCATACGCACTCATGAGCGTTTCACCGAAATTGGACACATGCCCACGCGTGCCACAAGCGTGGCAGACAGCAACGGCAATCAGAGCACTGCCAATCGTGCTACGCATGCGTTCCGCAACAACATGTCCATGTTTGGCGGCTCATTGCACAAGACTTTTGCCACGGGGTAAGTAAATTTTTCATAGTCAACAGCAGCAGCAGCAGCAGCAACTAACTAACTCTTTCTATCGCTCTCGCTTGGCAGCAATTTGGCTCGCATGTGCCAGCTGCCGGTTATAAATCCGATGCGCAGCGGCGCCAACAGCAGCGGCACCGGTCCTCATCAGTTCGAAGATCCCAGCGAGCCCATCTACACCGATCCCTCGCTCTTTGAGCGCTCCAGGTGTGTATAATATTATCAATTTTATAGACTGTCTTACACATTTTATAATTTAATCTCCAGGCTGCCTCAAGTCAATGCAATCAAACGCCATTGTAAATATTACTTTGCTTTGCTTTAATTTTTATTAACCATAAACAAGCGCATTAACAGTTGTTCTAAAGCGGGTTGCACATGCAAAGCTGCATCTTGTTGCATCTCCCATCACGTCCGCCCTGCTGTTGGCAAAGAACTGTGCACATATCGCCTGGCAGCTGGCACACGCCTTTGAATGTCAGCGACTGGTCGCCAACTAAGCCACAATAAAACAGTTAACAACCGTTGTTTAAGCTTTAATACTTAATACTCACTTGCGTAGACGCAAGCCAAGCAGCTTAGAATTGTAAAAATTAAAATCAAACTCAAGTGCTTCATGTTGTATGCTAATCTCAACGTTCGCTTTGCTACTAAATCGCAGCTCAGCTTAGCACTGACAGTTCTCTGACTGATGATAAGTCTTATCAACAACACAAACGGCACAGCTAACACATGTACTTACATTAGATTTGACGCATTTGATTTAATTTTCGTTTCAATTCCTCTTCCCCACACAGATCACTGCGAAGTCTAACCATGGTGGCCGAGTCGGAAGATAATCAAGAGGTTTAAAAATCCAAAGAGCACACACAAGAAATTTGCTCGTCTTCTTGTGATTAGTTGTAAATAAGCCACCGGACAAGACACATCGGAACACTCAAAGATAAACCAAAAACCACAAAAACAGCAAAACAATAATGAATGCTTATTTATACATCTACTTACATTTATATATTATACGCTAGTTGAAATGCGTTGCGAACCTCATTGGTTCCATTAAATAGCCTAAGCTCTGCACCTGCTTCAATGTTTCGAAGCTCAATATCTACAGATATACTCTGCACTTAGCTCTAAGAGTTGCAACCAAATCTAAAGCTTACATTTTACTAATATTAACAAACAAAATATGCAAATAATCAATTATCATTATATAGCAAACCAACCTAAGAAAATCAATTGCAATTAAAACATAAACTTCTACAAATCTGGTGTGTAAATTATTTATATTTTATCCCAATAATAGCATTTAACTAAATTGGTTTTGAATTTAAGGCTAACATGGTAAGTAGGTAAGTATTAATTTGGTTTCGTTGAGTTACTTTTGTAAGCTTGAAATTAAAACAAAATTAAGTAGGCAGCAACATCATCCGATTCTTGAATGTTGTATGCTAGATAGATAGATTTTGGATCAAAGGTTATTAGCCTTTGCAATGCAATAATTATTGCCGGACAATATAGCATAATTTTATTGTTGCTATGTTTTTAATTAAGAATTTAATAATCATTCTTGGAACATTTTTTTAGTTGTTGCCCCAAAACGACGAACGTGCTAAATGACGTATAAGCAAATATTATTATTATTATTTTATGAAGTGAAATTCTTGTCTGGTCTAGTCTAAAAAAACCGTCTGTTGTTATTACTCACACTTGTTACTTGTATTATTATCATAGATAAAAATCTGATTTATTGTACTTATATAATTAAATATACTTGCATTTGATTTGCGATTTTTATTTTACTAGCTTATTGAAAGTGAAAAGCTGAAAGTAGCTAACAGATTTGAAATTAATCCCGGTTAAGATTATCCAACAAGCTTAAGCTCAGCTGAGTAGATAAGGTTTCATCCGGCTAATCACATGTTCTACAATGTAACACGTTTTTTAAAGTTCTGCAGAGTTACAACAAAGTCGCTTGATAAGTGAAGCAGCAGCTAATAAAAAGAAAAATAAACATCAATTAGGCAGCATGTTAAATAAACACGAACTAAGCAGGATTTCTATTTCATTCAGTATTATTTCATGCTAAACGTGACTGTAGGCAACATTGATAGAAGGCTTATGTAAAGACCCTCAGTACTTGCTACTTACATGCATATAATTTAGTCGTAGGTCGAAATATTCGTGCCGCTTTAGCCAAAAATAATGCAAACGTGTACAAGCTGAAAAATATTTCAATGCGTAATGCTCTACGTGTAAATAGCAACAACTAATTAAAACAAACTCTCGACAAGATTGTCAACGAAACTTATGTGAATGGTGCAAAGTTCAGGCCAAACATAGATCGGCTTAGATCAGCACAGCTGCTCCAGTTATGCCAAAGGCATGCGAGCAATGTATGCCGATTAAACTGAAGTGGCATGAAGACATTCTGCTTAATCATTGGCAATATTACAGTTCCGGTATCAGTGGACACATGGGCCATCGATCACGTCTTTGGTGGCAAGATTTGCAACAAAAATTACTCATGCCGCGACACAAAACGAAAGCGTCAACAAATTGACAGCAACGGAAGCTTCTGGCCCAAGTGGAGCCCGCTGCTGCTGCTCTCTATGCCCATCTCGCTCGGCACACACATGCTGAAGCTGCAGCGTTCTGTGCTGAGCGTTTTCTTCCGGTACGGAGCGCACGTGAAAAGCAAACTTTATTTGTTTTTGCCGTGCGCTGCTTTTGACGGCAGCGACGTCGGCGGCGTCGCGCGCTTAAATATTTCTTGTACTTATATCACGCATCGCTTGAATTGGCATTTAAGTTATGCAACATTCTTGGACGCCAATGCATCGTGGCAATTAGCATTTAAGCGCGTTGACTAAAGCTACAGACCCAGAAACGAGCAAAGAGCGAACGCAAACGCAGCAAAGGATATTTAGCCAAAGGATACTCGTGTGTGTGCTTAAATCAATGTGCGCTTAAAGCGAACAACTCAAGTGTCAAGTGTTTGTGTGTGCAACAAAAAATTCTGTGTTTCAAAAGTGCATTAAACAAGTGAACAGCCATGACGCACTGCATCTGGCTGCTGTCCATGCTGGCGTTGGTTAACGCACGCTCGCTACAAGGTCCAAGAGCATATGCTCATGCTTACGCGCATCAGCCCTTGCCCTACTATGGACATCCCTATGGCTATCCAGCGCCAGCACCTTACGGTTTTGCCTACCAGCCACGCCCCTTTGTCTACAATCCACCTGGCACCTACTTCGATAGCGCCTACGGCGTGCGCAAGCCGCTGCCCGGCGGTGGCAATCCAGTAGCTGTGGATTATGTAGGTTTATTTTAGTTTGACTGCTGCTGACAGCAACTAACTTTACTATTTTTGTTTGCTTAGAACAATCGCTGCTCTCGCAACTATGTGGGCATCAAGCCGCATCCGGATCAACAGCAGTACTACTATGTCTGTCGTCCCAACTGTGTCATCTTTAGCAAATGCCCCAATCAGGAGGTAAGCATAGAGTTTAATATTAGCATTATAGTCAGTTATATGTGCTGTCTTTATTCTAGCAATTCAACTCAAGCAGTGGCCACTGTATGCAGCGTGTCTATCCCAACCATCAGCTCGCTTGCAACAAGCCAGGACGCTTTCCATATCCTTATGACTGCAAAGTGTACTACAGATGCGATGAGCAACGTAACCTGCACATCTATCGCTGCTCGCCCCGACATATCTTCAATCCACAAACACAAACATGCATACCTGGCGATGATTGCCCCGCCACTGAAATCTCCAACGGCGGCAGCTACATACCCGAAAATTGTGAGCTCAAATTCCCCGAATGCACCAAGGAAGGCAACTTCAGATCGCCTACAGACTGTGGTCTATACTATACCTGCAAGCTGCAGCCAAGTGGCAACTACTTGCAAACGCGCTTCAAGTAAGTTAGCTCTTGTTAAGCTTAACTAAACAATTGCTTAACAATTATTTGTTTTTATTTATAGATGCCCGCCTAATGAGAGCTATGATCTGAAACAAAACAAATGTCAGCCTATGCACAATGTCGACTGTCGTGCCTACTTGCAACTTTCTGACCTTCCCTATGCGCCCATGACTCCTTTCTATCCCTATCCGCCACAGCATGGCAATCCAGAGATTGGCTTTGACGGCGACTACGATGCCGTGCCAGAAGAGCAAGAACAAGAGCAACAACTGCAGCCAGCAGCAGCCAAATCGAACATAGAGATACGACCAAACATTGTTATTCTGCCAACAACAACACCGACAACAACAACCTCAACTACGACAGTCAAATATCCTGCTTATCCCTCATATCCTTCGTATCCCTATTACCCATACGGCAGCTACGATACACCTAAATCTGAAAGCCAGATAAAACCAGATGCCACTATAAGCTCTAGAGTTATTCCCGAAGCACAAGTTCAGATTGTTATTATACCGACAACAGCCAAGCCAGAGCAGACCACCAAAAAATACACTTATCCTGCATACACTTATCCTGCATACACGTATCCTGCATACACAACTAAGCCTACTACAACAACTAAAGCTACTACAACAACTAAACCTACAACAACAACCAAGGTGACAACGCCTACCACAACAACAACTCCAGCGGCCAGAGAATTGATTCAGACCAAATCAATGCTTATTCCACCACCTGTTGCTGTACAAAGCTTCTCAGCAAAAAGCAGAATTGTTATACTACCAACTACAACGACTACCACTGGCACAACGACAACAGCAAGACCAACAACTCCTACAACAACATCGAGACCAACAACTCCTACAACAACAGCGAGACCAACAACTCCTACAACAACAGCAAGACCAACAACTCCAACTTCAACAGCTAGACCAACAACTCCTACAACAACAGCAAGACCAACAACTCCTACAACTACAGTAAGACCAACAACTCCAACAACAACAGCTAGACCAACAACTCCTACAACAACAGCAAGACCAACAACTCCAACAACAACAGTTAGACCAACAACTCCTACAACGACAGCAAGACCAACAACAACAGCTAGACCAACAACTCCTACAACTACAGCAAGACCAACAACTCCTACAACAACAGCTAGACCAACAACTCCTACAACTACAGCAAGACTAACAACTCCAACAACAACATCTAGACCAACAACTCCTACAACAACTGCACCAACACTCTACAAGACAGTAAACTACAATCCATACAACAACAGCTAACAACCGCCTACAAAACACAAGACAACAACACCTACAACACAGCTAGACCCACAACCTACAACAACAGAGCCAACAACCTCCAACAACAACAGCTAGACAACAACTCCTACAACAACAGCTAGACAACAACCAACAACCAACAGCTAGACAACACTCCTACACAACAGCTTACCAAGCAACTCTACCACAAACAGCAAGACAACAACTCCTACATATCAACAGCTAGACCACCCTCTACAACACAGTCTAGGCGGTCAGAGTTGGAGGGATTGATTCTGTAGTAGGGCCAAGGGGATAAACGCGCCGGGGGCGCACTTCAATGTTAGCTGGAACCAGAACTAACGACAAACAACAACAGCCTAGACAAACCCAACTCCTACAAGAACAGCTCACCTAACACTCTACGGACACAGCAAGACCACAAGAAAAAACCTACAACCAACATAAGGAACCACAACTCACCTATCAACAACAGCGTAACACAAAACAAATCTCTATATATCGACGAACTCCAAAACAAGGAAACCACGAACATGCTACAACAGCTAGAACCAACAACTCCTACATACGACAGCAACACTATCTACTCCTACAACAGAGCGACAAAGACCAACAAGCGACAACAAGAGGAACATACTCCAACACACCATATCGCGAGAGATACTAATCCTAGCAACAAGAGCACACAACTCCTACCTTTCAGGACAAGCACACACGAGCCAGTATCGCACAAGCCCACTTCCGACCACAGCAAGACCAACAACCCTAGCGAACAAGAGTGCGACATCTCTTTAAAACCATCATAACAGGATCCTAGACAGAGAGACCAACACCCTCGACCAACAGTTTGAGAGACTCCACAACAATATTAACGAACGATCGTAGTAACCTCCAGCTACCCCGAAAATGTCCAAGGAACGGACAACTCCTACCCAAAGCAGAAACGACTCGATCGCGCGGGGCTAGCCCAAGCACACATGCTAGGTAGTCGTTTAGAATATTTTGTTTATCACACACAAATATCTATACCATAAGAACAGATCAAGACTATTGCCACACACAAACATCACTACCTTGATCAGATTCAAGACAGCATTGCGATTCAACGAGAGAGAGCAGCACCCTACCACACAACCCACAGCAAACACAGAACAGGAAACGTCAATTTCCAAAACACAACAAATGATGTACAAAATAGATTTCCTAGAGACGCAAGTAAGTTCCCTCAAGCACAAAGTTTAACAAGGAAGAGAGAGGAGGACCAAGCGAATATATACGAATGTCTAGACTATGCGCAGCAAACATGATAAGCTACCAAAAAATTCACATGACATAAACACCTGCACGCACAGAGCGCAGGAGGATCCAAAATTATCCAATTGCTGTCACCTGGCCCAAATAACACATTTTTGGCACATCCGAGAGCGTAACTGCCGAGTCCTTGCGCTTGTCCATCAAGCAATTGGCATCGAATCACAAGCGTTCCATTGCAGCATTGCCCAAGCTTCAAAGCACTACAGCTGTACCAGAGTCTGAGTATGACGACAGCGAGTATGATGATCACAACGAAGTGATTGTTACTAAAAATTTGAAAAATGAAACGCTGCCACTGACAAGAGCAGCAACTACTAAAGCACCCACAACATCAACAACAGCAGCATTAAAAATTGCACCCACGAATGCCGCAAAAGCTGCTGAAGCCACAACAAAGGCAATGCCGCCAAAGGCTGTAGATAAGGATATGCTAGAGACAAGCTCAAGCGTGCCCGTGCCTGCCATAGTCAATGCCACAACTGCATTGAATGCCAAGACGAATGCAACAGGCGATGCGGACTACTCTGACAACTATGTGGATTCTGATGAGCCGATTGCAGATAATGAAGTTGTTAATACAACGAAAAATTTGACTGTGCAAAAGAGTTTGTTAATAAGTCTGCTTAAGCAAAAGTTAACCCCAACAGATGTGACCCAACTGATTGCAGCAGCAACTAGCACTACATCCACGCCTGCCCCCAGCAGCAGCAGCACAAGCAGAAGTGTAGCATCAACAACCAAGAGTGCAGCAACAACAACAAGCAAAAGCAACCACAATTCAGAATACTATGATGATGAAGAAGGCGATTACGATTATGCTAATGATGCGGAAGGCAGCGGCACAGAAGCTGCAATTAATCAGGATGCAGACAAGCCGCCACGCAGCACCAATGGCGCAACTGCCAAACGACACTCCATTCATCCAACACTTGACCTTGCAGCACAGAAGCCAAGCAATTTGGCTATGAAAATAAGCAGCTTTGTGTCCAACAGCAATAGGTTAACGAACGAGGTCAAGCAGCCTGCAGTAGCTGATAGAGTTTTACTTAAAGCAGCACAGCACGCAATTGTTAGTCCCAGAGTTGCTGAGGTCGCAACTGTGGTCAGCAATCGAGCGTTGCATAAATCAAACAGCAGGGCAATCAGCTCTGAAGCTACCACAACAAAAATACGCACAACTCAAACAAATATTCAGCCCACAACACCGCCAACAGCAACAACCACAACAACAACAAAAACAACAGCAGCAACAATGCAAACCACAACACAGTCAAGTGCCGCAGCAGCAGCCACACACCAAGAGATCCTCACGGTGAACAAAAAGCCGTGGCTGCTGCAGGCGCAAAATCAAACATTACACTTAACACCCATAGTAACGTCCAGTAGCCCAGTGATTAATGCAAATCGTTCGTTATTAGCATACAACAGCACGGAATATGCCACAGAGAAGGTGCCCGAGCTTATACTCAATGTGTATGAGCCCATTGATGTAAAGGTTGTCTTCTGTCCCAGAAACTGCGATGAAGATCACGATCATCAATATGGTAAGTTCGCAAATTGTTACTCAGATTATTACAGTGTATAACATAATGCATATTATTTACAGACCCAGATGATAGTAATAAGTACAATTGCTCCAACTACTCGGGCAACTGCAAAAGACCCAAAGCTCATCATGCCGTCGATGTATCGTTCAAGCCTGTGAAGCTAAGCGACACTGCTGGCTTCCAGATGATAGCATAGACATGATTTGAGGCATCCCGAATGGCTATACAACATTAACTATACATAAGTTCGACACTATACATAATTATATAAAACTTTTGTCATATGCACAATCTGTATTGAATAAACAATTTTAAATAAAAATACAAATCTTTTACTTTACTTAAATATGCATAAATGTGTATACTAAGTATACGAACCATTTTAAAACAATACTTTACGCTTATACAAAGTTATAGGATTAAATAATAAATGTTGCATGCAAGGCTGGTCAGTAGTTTTCATGACTAGCACAGTTGGAAAGTGTTGAGTGTACAACTTTCTCAAATGCCATGGTGGGATATAGACCAAACCTCATATTAAATTGCAGAACTGGCTGCTTAAGGATATAGTATATAGATATATAAACTTACAACTAACCATAGTATGTCGTACAAATAAACATATATACACTATATATAGTGAGTACACCTAATACTGTTCAATCGTCGAAGAAGAGTATTTCCAAAATGCGCTTTTGCACGTTTTTTCGACGATCCTTGTTCATTTTAAGCAGCTCCGTGGTGACCAGTTCGCCCAGCAAATGCTCAGAGGAGCGCTGCATACTTGGCGCATTGTTTGGTGTTTGGAATTTGCCAAAGTTTGTGGCATGTGAGCCACCGGCTTGCTGCGGCAGTTGTTGGTATAGTTGAAACAGAAAGTCTGTATTGGCAGGAAACATATTCTGATGTTGTTGTTGTTGCTGCTGCTGCTGTTGCTGCGGCTGTTGTTGATTACTGCTGCCGCTGTTGTTGGTGTTGTTGCCACTGTTTGCGTTGCGCTGCATGTTCATAGAGCTGCCGTAGTGATTATCATGCTGCATCATTGCCTGTGGCTTCAACAATTCGTTGCTGTTGTCGTCCGAATCGTCGTCACTGTCTTGACTAAAATGACCATTGCCCATGCCATTGTTGGAATGATGCGCATGGCTATTGCCATTTGAATTAAGCTGCACGCGTGGCTTCTTGTTATAGTAGCTTGACGACGAGGAATGCATATCATCATTCATTTTCTGGTTATAGGCAGGGGCTTGTCCTTGCATGCCTGTGTTGCTGCCGGCGCCCTCGCCATTGGAAGAGGAATGTACTGGGGGTTGTTGCACTATTGGCGTAGACTGTTCATTGGGCACGGTAATGCCTGCTATCGGGGACGACAGTGGTGACTTCATGGAGGAAGACGTGGATGTGAGGCCGCCAGTGCTGCCAGCGCTATTCTGTGCGGCACTCACACCCATATTATTGTCTCGATAAGGCTCCTGGTATCCTTGAGACGAGTCAGCCATCACGGCCGCCACTGCCGCAGCCTGCTGCTGCTGCATTTGTGATTGTGATAGATGTAGCTGCTGAGATGCTACCGCAGCAGCAAAGTCTCTGAAAATTTCTGCCTCAATTTTAACTTGGCCATTCTCTAAAGCCGAGGCAGCCGCTGTGTTTAAAGCATTCATAGCATGATGATCCGACTGATGCTGATGTTGGTGATAGTGATGATTCTGACCAGTGCCTCCGAAATGCGACATATTTTTATGCGAGCTGTTTGACTTTGAGTCCACATTATATTCACTGTAGTTCGAGCTGTTTGCCGACTGCGGCGAGGTAAGAAAGTTTGGCACATTGCGATATGATTTTCGTGGCTGTATGTGCTGGTCCAGAAATTTCATCTTCTCCAAGTACGGCCGAGACAGATGTTCGTAGACTGGTGGATCGCCTTGTTTACGCTGTGACACATAACGCTCCCGCAAATACTTCCAGCGCTTTTTACACGTTTCAACTGTTAAGTACACATATGTATGTGTTTACTTTCAGAATGCTAATTGGTAATTAGAATTTACTTACCATCTGTACGGAGCTTCAAGGCGATAATTGTCCACGCCTCATCCTTGGTTTCATACTTTCCACCACTGGAACTGCCGTTTAAGTAATACTTTTGCCTATTGTATATAACGCCGTGGTGCGCAACTTCATCAATTAATTGCTCGTCCATCATACTGCTCTTTTAACACGCTTTGCCGTATTTTCTTGTACTTTTCCACTTTAGTTTACCAACAAATTTCGCTCATTTACATGCTACTTCTAATGAGTACCAACTGGTAACGAGTCACAGCCAAAAAGTGCGCCTGTATCACGCGACTGCTCGATGACTATCGCCAATAATAATAGCTAGATTATTCTAGCTTTTTTACAAGCAATCTAGTTTTTGCGGGCGCTCATCTCATGGCAACACTGATTTGAGATTAACAACAAAAACAATTTTATTTACTCTCTCGGCCGAAGCAACGGCGCATTCAACAATTTGTCGAAAACGAAATAAATTATACCGAAATTAAATATGTTTAAGCTCGCACGTCAATTACTGCCACAGCAACGGATGCTGAGGAGTTCCATTGTTCGTTTAATTTCCACCGGCGATGATGTGAAGATCGGCGGATTGCCAACAGAGCTGGTCCATGAACAGAAACTGAAGAAGACCTCAAGGTAAATTCCAGTTTTGGACCTTTGTTTACACAGATTTTCACCCAAAAATGCTGGATGAAAGTTAAGAAGGGTGGGTGAGGCGTCTGTGGGAGAAAGTGTGTGTTGAGTCACGTAGGCCACACACATGTCAGCTGTTTATTGAACAGAGTTTCTCAAGTATTTTTTATTGTGTTTTAATTACAATGCTTTATATTTTCTAGAACACTATCTACGCTTCAAAATCATACAATGCCAATTGCGGCGCGCGTCACAGTTTCAAAAGATGAAAGCCGTGACTTTATGGCCGTTTTTCCAGGTGTGTTGAACGTACGATTTGTTGCTAATTAGCATGATAATAATAAATCTACTATTTATATTTTAGACTTGGTGCGTGACCTTACGAACGTAACAAAGGCATACAATTGCAATGATGCTGCGAAATGGTTTGCCCAAGTTTTGCAATACAATGTGCCTCGCGGCAAGAAAAATCGCGGCATATTGACGGTGTTGACATATAAAAATCTCGTAGACCCAGAGCACTTGACGCCGGAAAATGTAAAATTAGCTCAGTATTTGGGTTGGTGTGTAGAAATGGTAAGTATTTCTTTACATAATATTCTTGAAAAGAAAACCTTTTAAAATTATTTTCATTTGCAGCTTCAAAGCTTCTTCATCATCTCCGACGATGTTATGGACAATAGCGAAACGCGCCGAGGACAGAAATGCTGGCACAAGGTGGAAAATGTTGGTCTGACTGCAATTAATGATGCACTGATGATTGAGAATGCTATGTATGCTATACTAAAGCAGCACTTTAGCAATCTGGAATGCTATGTACCGCTCATTGAGCTCTTCCATGAAATCACCTACATTACCACTTGTGGGCAGTCTTTGGATTTACTCAACTCCAACAAGCGAGTGTCGGAGTTTACAATGGAGAACTACAAAGCTATTGTGGAAAACAAAACTGCCTACTATTCATTCTATTTACCATTTGCGATTGCAATGCATTTAGCCGGCTATACAGATGCCGAAGCATTTAGACAATCTAAAACCATTTTGCTTGAAATGGGTCACTTTTTCCAAGTGCAGGATGATTTCCTTGACTGCTTCGGTAATCCAGAGGTAACCGGTAAAATTGGCACCGATATACAAGACAACAAGTGTTCCTGGCTGGCCGTAGTTGCAATGCAACGCGCCAATGCCGAGCAGAAGCAAATCATGATTGATTGCTATGGACAAAGCGGTAGGTTTAATAATTTGCATAAGCAACTTTAACTAACGGCTTTTATCTTTGCAGATAAATCTAAAGTAGAAAGGGTTAAGGCGCTATACAAGGAGCTCAGCTTGCCCTCCACATATGCCATCTTTGAAGAGGAATCCTACAACAGGATCAAAACACACATACAACAAACCTCACGCATACCGCATCAACCATTCTTGCAAATCCTCAACAAAATATATCAACGTGACGCCTAAGCGCTGAAAGTAAATATAAGGCCTGACTTGTATTCTAAAAGTACTTACTCATATATTAGTATAGTCTCTAAGGGGATTGTGTGCACATATGCTTAATTGGTGTATTCAACAAGTACAACTGCGATTTTTTACTGTGGCTTAACTTTAATTGTTTCAATCAATCAATCATCATCGTCCGTAAAGTCAAATGGAGCAAAGCCTTTACGAAAATCTTGCACGTATTGAATTTCTTCTTCTTTCTCCAGCAAACACTCCTTCCAGTTGACTTTCTCATCACAATTTAACAAATTCTCAGCACAGAAGACATCTCTGCAATTGCAGATTAATTATTATTTACGTAAACAATTTAGTTGCTCTACACCTACCTGGCAAAGTGCATTGGAAAGTGTTTCATTTGTCGCGTTAGCAGCGTGCTATCATCAGGTAGCTCTGCTAGAAAGTAGGGTCCCCGCTCAGGCAACATTGATTGTGAAGTTAGGGGCGGCAATGTTTCAAGTTCAAAATTAAATTCCTCAGCTTTGTCCTAAAAATAAGAATAGTTAAAATAGCAAAGTAACGCCGCATTTCAGTTGTTGATTACCTCGAAACTGTGCTTTATTTTCCAAGCATAGCCGTCCTCAAGGGATAGCACATCTATCACTAAATGAGATGTCATGTAGTGCCGCTCTGTGAAACAAACAACTTGTCCCAGGCTTTTAAAGTATTTGCGCAGCGCATTTTTAAATTTATCTAGCTCTTCCCATTCCTCGTTGCTTAATTGAGCGGCGCAGGGTACGTGCTTAGTAGATAATATAAGTATATGATGACTATTAATGGGTCCCTTAGCTAGTGCTAAATAAAAACGCTCGCCTATTGTGATAATGAGATGCTTTTCCACTTGGTCCGAAGACAAGCAGAACCAACAGTTATCTGCAAAATTAAATTATATTTATGTCTGAATTGAGTATTCAACGTTTTAGCTCACCTTGCTCTATATGCATTATTCTTGGACGCTTCTCGCGATTGCCCCCTTCGCCACGTCGTTTGCGATTATTGCCAGAGTCCATGTCATAAAAAAATTGTTGGTTTTCCGACTGCAGATATAGAAAACGATTTTAGTAGCTTTGCCTATATAAGAAGCATTCATCTTACCGTTTCATTTTTGCGTATGGCACCCTCAAAGTCTAACCCAATAAACGGACAATCGATTTCATCAGTAGTCTTCTGTACTAGATCCAGCAGACGCGCCTTGTCGACGGGCTTCAAACTGAGCGCATATATGTACTTGGATTTTGTGGCATTGCCAACATCCGCCAGAGAAATGAAGCGCGTGCAAAGCTCAAACTGTGTAGTCAGATCTTTAGGTATTCTAAAAGGCGGACACTCGTAGGCGGTGCCATTAATGGCACAGAAGTGATAACGTGGCTTAATCTCACGGCACAAATAGGATATTAGCTTGGAAGCCTTTGCCTATAATCAATAAGTGCTATAACGTAACTATAAGTTTCCTTTTAGAGACTATCTTACGTTCTCCTTTTCCTGCAGTCCATAGGGCCACTGGGAGGTAAGCAGCACGTCAACGCCACGGTAATCAGTGGCACAGCTCTTAGAAACGAGGCAAGAATTGCGCACAGCCTGCACATCCGCTTTGGTAAACTCATGCTCACCGGCGTTATCTCCAGCAGCTTCCACGCCACTAAGGTAAGCAATCTTTACACCACTGCTGAGCGTATAGACACCACGTTTGCCCAAATATGTTAGGTTTGTGCATATTTCTCCGTCATCCAAGTCTTCAAAGTGTTTATTATCCGCCTTCTTGTTGGGGCCCAGTATATATGTGGGCACGGTTACTGTTGAATAAACAAGGAACTAATAACCACACTTACGCATGATTCAAACTATACTTACTGTGCTTGAAGCCATTTTTGTAGGCAATCAGCTCCTCATTTTGCTCATCCGCGCCAAAAAAGTCGCCGACACAACAACAAATCTCAAACGGGCCTGCTTTTTTGTTGACAGCTTCCACACGGTTGAACAGCTGTTTGAATCTGCCACGCACATCTCCCACAACTAAACTGCAATAATTTCAAGAATTATTTTGTATTTTATACACATAAACAAAAATAAATAAGAAAACGTTTAATATTTACATTTTTGCATTTGCGTCCATTTTCTGTACAGTGAGGAGCAGGCACTGTTAAACTCAACATGCCGCCGCACTGTTAACAAAAACAGCAGCTGTAACCTATTTAACCGCTTTCTGCTGGAATTCAAAATTCTAGTTCTTTCCATGCACAACTAAATAATAATGTATAAATTGACAAATAATTTGCTGGCCACAGATGTTCCCTCGAAAGCACATAAATAAGTGGGTGATGTAATTGTATTTCCTTTTTTCTAGTCATTATTGGGTAATTGAGCGAGTGCTAAATGTTATTCGAGTTCAATTTATAGGTATTTGTTAAAAAGTGCTTAGCAGTAGCTCAACTTGTTTAAAGATGTCAACGGCCCAAAAATATAGCATTAGATTTGACATTGGCCCCAAATGGCATCCAAATGCAACAATGAACCTGCTCAGCTCAGAAGCATATTTCATGCGTCGTTGCCCCTATTAACTAGCTACTATTGGATGTCAATTAAGTTACCGCATATAAAAACAATTGTTGTTCTTTACAGATAGTCAGTTAGTTAGTTAGAACTAAAAGGGAACGATATGTTGGCTAGTCGGAGTATCTCAACTATTTTTGTGTTGTGTGGAATCGCACTCAGTTCACTTGTATATGGGCAAACTATCGATTGTCAAAGGCCTCCCAGACTTGTGGTAAGTAAATCAGCAATGCAGTTTAAATATTTATAAATAATATATTTTATCAGGATCCTGCACAATGCTGCCGGGATGGAGGACGCGATATGGTTGCAGAAAAATGCGCACAAAAAATAATAGGACCACCCACAGGACAGATGAACGGTCCGCCTTCACCGGAAGCTGCTACAGTAAGTACTGACTAGAACGACTGTTCTAGGCGAAAAATTGTATATAACAAGTTTATTTTACAGTGCGTGGCGGAATGTATTTTGACAACAGCACAATATTTACAAGAGGCTCAAAAGCTTAATGCGGCAAACATACGTAATGACCTAGTCAATAAGTTTTCCAACGACACAGCATATGTGGAGGCAATGGTAACTGCATTTACTAAATGCGAACCCCAAGCTCAACGTAGATTAGCTGTTATTCAGCAATATAATCAGCAACAACCTAAATGTAGCCCATTTTCGGCTCTTTTACTTGGCTGCACATATATGGAATATTTTAAAAACTGTCCAGCCCATCGTTGGACACAAAATGCAGAATGTACATTAGCAAAAACCTTTGTTACACAATGCGGCTTGGGGGCTCAATAGTTGTTAATCATAATTGTTACAAATTTAAATAGCCGTTTTCAGTGTGACCATAATACATTTTTTTAAATTATGTTCTTACACTGTTCCCAGCTTTGTAAAATATAAAAATCTGTTACTCTTTTATTTATATTATTATGTTATTATTTGTGGTCTATGTAGAAATTACAACTTTAGTCACGATCTATTCATTGAATTCAACTATAGTAAGCGTTATTCTTAATTATTATGCAATTTTAAGTAACTGCTATGTGTTCCTGCTCACGATCATTCACAGTCACTTCCAATAAGCCACCTAGCAGTTACTGTAATTTAACAGTGACAAATAAAACATAAATGGCCGCGCCGCGATTTTAAATAAGCATCGCATTTTATAATTTAAGAATATGTCTTTTGAAGAGCAAATATCAAGTTTTCGTGCTTGGGCTACAACTCTAGGCTGTCCGCCAAGTTCTTTACCTGACGAGGATGCGCTTAAATCGTAAGTTTCACAACAATAATCATCATTTTAAATTACATGAATACATTTGTATTTTGGACCTTAAGGATCTTCAAGTCGCGTCAATATCAGCTTTTTGTGCAATTGCAAAATCGTATAAAGCCACGGCAATATGTGCAGGAGGTGCGCGAGAACTTACTAATTGCAAAGGTGACACAGTATAAGGGTAAGGTGGTGCCGGTGTGCGGGCGTAGTTTTTTGCCCCGGGAGATGCAGATCAATCTAAAAATGAAAGATTTGCAAAAGGAGAAAGAAACAATCGAGCAGACACTGGCGGAGACTAAAAAGGAGCACGATAGCTCCGCAGCTACGATTAAGACAAAAAGTAAGTTTTCCATTAAATGCAGATTCGTGTTAATAATCTTCATACTTCAGATATACAAGCAATCAGTGCTAAGCACAAGAAGAAACTGCATGAAGCCAAATATAATTTGTTGGACTTGAAGTTGGAGTCATTGAATAAAACGTATGAGGAAGAGCTTAAAATCAAAGCAAACATATTGGCTACCATGCCTATCAAGCTCAGCAATAAGAATGCCAGCGAGAAAATGGCACTTAAGGCTGTGGAGCTGGCGCTTAAGGAGCTGGATGCCTTTTATACTTTATGCAATAGCGATGGCCGTAATGGTCAACAGTTGGCTGAGGCGAAGATGCGCTTGTGGTCTCAGATGCGTGAAATTTTCGTCAACACACCCAATTTGCTGCTATTTAATGCAATTATGAAGATCAAGGAGGAACAGCTGCAATACATAATGCAGCTTAACAAAATTACTAAGGAAGCCGATGGCACAGTTGTTAGAGTAAAGTCCAAGTCAGCGCTAGACAATTTTGACGTAAAGCTACTTAAAACCAAAGCCGATCTGCTCGGTATAGTGGCCAGGTACGCGGCAACGCAACAAGAGGTGTCGCAGCTAGAGGAACGTTTTGCTGCAGTCTACGGCAGCTTTGTGGATGAGCTGCAAACCAAGGTGAACAACTTTAATGGCATATGCAGCGATGATGACGACGAGGCCAGCGAGGATATTATATCCGAGTTTATTCTACAATACAATATGCATAACTTTAAGCGCGCGCGCAATGAATATTTAACGGAGCACATAGAGCAGTTGCGCATGGATATCGAAGCAGGCGCCAAGCATCTGGAGCAGCATGAGCTTATGCTAGGCTCCATTAAGCAAATGTACGGGGAAATTAATACGTCAGTGAATCGCATACAACAGGACATGCTGCAGTTAACACAGATAAAAGAAAAGATACTCTACTCCAAGAATATGTTGAGAAATCTGCTGGACGAAAGACAGGCGCATAATCAAACAGCCAAGTCGAATTTGCTGAGGGTTGGCAATATGTCTATGGTTGGCATGGAGAGCTTCTGTTTGGCCAACGACAGCGTCTTCTCCAGCACTAAACTGGACATCGATGCCAATGCAAGTGCTATGAACAATACAATGCGTTATAGTTTTGATAATGCTACGCTTATGCCGAGTGCTGCTGTTAATGCAGTCACTGCACCCACATTGCCTTGTCATGTTTTGGAGCTTAACACGTTTGCTGAAATACCGCTGGAAAGATTCAACTGTATGCCCCATGCTTGGTGAGTACACTCAGCCTTGTTTTAGCGCGTTAACTAATTTGATTTTTTACCCTCGTCAGCGCATTTCTGCTGTCGGCCAATCCGCTCATAGTGGAGTCACAAGAGCTGGCCTCCACCATGCAATTGGTGCCGGGCTATCTGCTAACACCCTACGGCTCTTTGCAGGAAGTAGAAAAACGCATTTTGTGGGCGTCGGCAATTGCCGCACACTCGGCTGATCTGAAATTGAATTTAAAACCGTTGATTGGTAAGCTCTCTAGCCTAGACTTGTTCCTGTCGCATACAAATATTTGCTTAATTTCCGCCCCCACAGTTGATCCACACAATCTGAAGTTAAAGGCGCGACGCCAGCACGAGGAAATGGCACAGCTGCTGGACAACATCGAAACGCTGGGCGTAAAGACACAGCATCAATTGGTGAGAGCAGAGCGTGTATACCGCTTTTTACTGGACAATCCCATGCGTCGCTATATGCCGCCCAAGAAACTCTTCAATAAGCTGCCGTTTGAAGCGTACGAGTCAGAGTTTAATTTGTACTATCGCCTGGCCACTGCCACTAAAATATAATAAATTGTGGTGTTAAATAAAATTCCTTAGATTTTTACATATATTTTTTTATTTTAATTTTTGTTTTTTTTTGTATTACAAAGTCGCTTTATATAAATTTACACCCATCAAATACAAATGGGTTTGAATTTGTTTCTTTTGTGTATAATGTTTATGTCGAATTGTGTGCTTATTAACTAATTTACACAACATTCGTTAGCTGTTTCGGATATTTGCTGTTTGCCATCGTATTCGTATTTGTATCTTTGTCTCAAGTTGTGTTTAATTGACAACTTAATTACATTGCAGCAAAAACTTTATTGTTTATTTAATAAAAATAAAATATTTTGCAACTAAAGTAATGGAATGCATATTGGACAGCGTGGCATTGGCTTTTGTGATGTGTGTGTTTGTATATGGAGCATATATAGTCATTGCCTTAGGGAATTATTTAAAAAAATATACAGACTACAAGCAAATTAAGACGGACGGGTTTAAAGTCAAAAGTGAAATATTTGGATTCTTGTCTTTAGTTGGTATTAAATTTATATTAAGAGACATGAGCTGTTTTAACTTAGCTTAAACTTAAAATATGCTGGACGTTTCATAGCTTGGACTTGGACATGTTTAAACAAAGAATAAACAACAGAAATTTTAAATAACATTTTGCTGGCTGTGAGAAAAAGTTTTGCGTTTTGTTTTTTTTTTTTTTTGTTTGCGACACATTTGTCTACAGTTGTTGTTGTCTATGCGTTATTATTAATTATAAATGCTAAGTATATGCAAGAGCTGTTTGTTGATGGTATGTGGGATTTAGATATGGGCGAGAGCATCATATTGGGGCCTTAGTTGGCTTATCTGGAGTAAAGCAGCGCCAGCAGCAGACCCAATGCAGCAAGCGATGAAATGGAAACGGAAGCGGCGGCAATTTGCTCAGCTGAGCCATAATACGCCTGTCCACAAGCCGGCGGGCAGACGGGAATGATGTTCTCGAAGAGATTGACGCGCGCCTCAGCATCGCCAAAGCGATTGGTGGCCTTGCAGACATAGTCGCCATACTGACGCTTCTCAATGGTGATCACACGCAGCGTTGAGTCGGTGTACTCATCGGCGGTGGCAAAGTGCGAAATGCTGTAGTGCTGATTGTTGGCCAGCTGAATGTCATCCTTGGTCCAGACAATGGCTGGCGGTGGGTACGCCTCAATGTGGCACTCCAGATCCATGTCGTACTGCAGCGCCTGGCCCAGACGTGGACGCGGCACAGTGATCACTGGTGCAAACTCCACTTCCACATTGATGTTGCGGCGATCGCCCTTGCTGACGCCATTGTCGGCCACGCAGTAGTAAGTGCCGCGATCTTCCTTCCTGACCGACTTGATGCGCAGCGTATTGCCCACATAGGTGGCGCTGTCTGTAAGACAAAAGAGAAAAAGAGTTAGTAAATCGATAAGAACTACTAAACTATAAATTAATTGTTGCTTAGCTAAATGAGAGAGAAAGAGTTGGTATATCGATAGTATCGATTACAACATCAATTTGTAACTTATTGTTAGCTAGGGGTGTTCAACTGCATCAGGGCTATCAATTCAATGCACTTAAACGTGTCGCCCATTATGTGTGTGCACTCAAATCTGATTTAAATGAGCTCTAGGGATCGGGGGTGGGAGAGGCTTGCTCAGTGACCTTTTAATTGTCTGCTAGAGTGTCTGTAACAATGGCCACGTTAATGACCTTTAACAAGCAAACCATTTTAGTCAGCCACGTTTTTGCAACTAATTTTAAAAGAGCTGCCAACTGCTCAGCTCAGCGGAGTGGGTGAGTGTATGGCAACTGAAGCGTGCACGTGAATGGGAATACGAATGCGAATGCGAATACGTATGGAAAAAAAGCGGCTGCTCTCATAACCGGAAGCTACCGCAGCACAAACTGTAATGACTGCGAAACGAGTGCAATGTACTAACTGCTTGCCTTGCTTTGCTCCCTCAATGGGCTCTTCAAACATTTGCTCAAAAACAATTCAGGCTCAAACAATTGACACAAACTACACACACACAGCTATAAAAAGCGTTAAATGAAATACGTATATACGAACGACTGTGAAAGGCGCTTAAATTGCTTAAAATTTCAAACTCATATGCAAACTGCAACTGCAAATGCGGGCCAAGCGTTTGCGGAGAGGCCAAATACATGTGTCTATTCATTTGAAACATTTCAAATTAATTGCGCTGGGGAATCGATGTAACGCATTTGATTAAAATTGAATTGACAGACGGCAGGAGGCAAGCGGCAAGCGGCAAGAGCGTGTGGGGATTGATTGCAATTGAAATAGCTTAAGCTCAAGACTGTTATATGCGGGCTACAAATTCATTTCAATATTTGGCACAAGCTGCCAGTTGGAGTAGCATTTAGGCCTTTTGTGCAATTAGCCCAGCAGCTGTCAAAATAAATACTACCAAAGTGTATTTACCAAGTTTATTCATTGTGACGTAGCCGCTGCTAAAGCTTTTTAAAACAAATTTACTCTTGCATGAAAACTGTGATGAACACTTTGATAAGCAAAGACCCTCAACGTTATAGATTATTGTTTAATCTGCGCTTTGGTTCACAACACATGAACCGTTAGCACAATAAACTAACATACTTAGTATAAAGCAGGCTTAATGACATTTAATTCGGGCGTGACAGTTTGGCAGCAATTATAAGTAAAGTAGTTTTAATTATTTCGGTAGCCGAACTAGAATGAAGAAAGCCAGACACTGGAAAAAAGACTAATTTAAATATATAGAAATATTTGAGCTAATGCCGATTCGCACAAAGAGTAAACAATCTATGTAAGTTAGTTAATAGTTCTGATTCAATTGCACATAAGTTTTAAATAATAAACATTATTTAGTTCCTTTTGATTTTACACATGTTAAATATTTCTAAATTTGGAATTTTATGAGAACTATTTATAATATAAAATTTTAGAAATTTAAGCAAATATGTTTCTATTATTCTTTTTTATTTCTAATATAAAATTGTATAAATTTAACCAAATATGTTTCTATTATTCTTTTTATTAATAAACATTTCTTTCATTTTTTTTTGTTTTCCGCTATTTTTTTGGGCTTGCTTTCACAATTTTAGTTTAAAATTTAAATTTGATATTTGAGCTTCCGATCAAAAGAGTAAAAATCTATAAAGTTAGGCACTCGAAGAAAGAACAAAAAAATTTTGTAAGTTAGAGAGAAATATTTCTCTCAACTTGTAGAGTTTTTACTTTGTAACTCTTGAGCTCAAGTTTTCATACATAAACATTGCTTGCAACTCGTTTTGATTTCCCCTATTTTGCTCAGTGTACTGCTGCTGTTAATTAAACTCTTTGAATACGCAATTTGCTGTCTGACATTTTGGGTTAAATTTATTAAGCATAAGAACAATATGAATGAAGTACAACCCCCAAGACAAATGCAACTGCTAAATGATGTATGAGACTGTAAATGAGGCTTGAGGCTAATTAGCAAATCTTGTATCTAGTAGAATCATATATCAGCTGCAATCAAAAACATCGAAGCAGTCCAAACAAAGTCAAACCCTTTAATTTTTGTAATATGGCACTGCCGACTGCAGCTGCTAATAACACGTTGTAAATATGACAAATTGATTGTAGGCTATGGTAAAAAGCATAACAAAGTGCAGAGCTAGGAAAATTAATGATAAATGCAGCAGCGCTGAGTGCCCGCATTGCTGCAAAGAGAGAGAGGGAGAGAGCTCAGCCGGATATCTATTGCACTCTCACTTGGGGCGCTGTAATTTCAGTTACTAATGAGAGAATTAAAAACACTTTGCGCGCACAGGATGACGTGCTAGATATAGAGAAGAGTACGAAGACTCAGACTAATGAAAGCAAAACAACAACAACAAAAAGAAAAACAAACAAGCAACAAAAAGCAGCAAAGACAGTGGTGTTGATAATGAAAAAAATACAAGCCAATGCATTTGTTTTTCAAGCCAAGCTAAGCAATCTGTCTGCAGCAGCAACAACAACAACAACAACAGCAGAGAGTCGACGTTTACCTTTGGGCAAACAGGCTAAAGATAAATTGTCAGAAGGGAAAATTGTGCGACGTCTTTTGAGCATGGCCTAAACGCAAGCAGGTAGCAAGGCCTAGACAGTGAAACCTAAAGGATGCGAAATGTAACAGCTTGAGCCTCAACTCACAAAACATGCCGACTCACATAGCAGAGGAAATGCAGCCAACGAGACGTAAAAAGAAGAAGAAGCAGAAATACAGTCATGGCAGGTTCATTGGGTTCACCTGCAGCTGCTGTCGCTCTCGCTCTCGCTCTCTTTTGTAACTTTCAACGCGCTGTCAGTCAAAAAACACTGTTGAGTTCTAAGCCATATTTTATACAGACTTGCTACAGTTGCAACATTTTTGTTTATTGTTTGTTGCTGTGTGCGCGCTGACTTGGAAAATCGTTTGTATGACAAGTTGGCTGGGAAAATTCGAGAGAGGGTTGCACACCTCAATTTTTTTTTGGTAACTAAACTATTAGCTGACGCCATTTTGGGACGACGCGTCATAAACCAACCACCAAACTGAAGCTTCCCAAAAAACACACACACACAATATGGAAAATGGCATGCAAAATTTTTCGAGCCGCACCAATCAGCGTTGCACACTCAGCCCTTGCCACAACCAAGTGGCAGCTGTTTTAGTCACAAATCGTTTCAACACTTTCCCTTTTCTCAAAACTTTATGCCTGCCAGCCATATTTGTTTTTGCTGCCTGTCAATTTCCTGCAAATTTCTCAGCGCCAAAAAAAATTAATATTCAATCATTCAGCTGCTAAATGTCAACAGTCTTAAACATTATTGTTAATGCAGCATGAGCAGCAACCAGCACGTGTGACTCATCATAATCAAAAGCTCAGTCGTCGCTGTTTAATGACGTTTCATATTATTTGCGCCCGCTGCACACTTATATACATATATGTATATATATATGCCCTGCCCCCCAGTCTGTTCCATTTTGAGCTGCGGGCAGAGCTTAGCCATAGACATACCCATCTCACTTACTCACTGCAGTGGGCTAGAAATCCAATTAAAAAAAAACTGCGCGTTGGTTTTGCGCCTTCTAATGCAATTTTCACTTTTATTTTTCGAGGTTGTTAAGCCGACGCAAGTTTGATGATTTTGCTTGATTGGACGATACTAATAGGTTTAGGTTTATCTTGTTTAAATATCAGCACTGATTTTTACTTGAGTTAACTATAAGACAGCTTAGAGTTTATTTAATTTGCTGTAGTCAAGTTATTGCAACTAAGAATTAAACGCTGAAGTTCAAATTTATTTATACCTTTTTAGTTTCTAGAATTTATCAATTATTTTTTGTACTTTTTATGCAATTTCCATTCTAGTTTGAAATAAATAATGCACACTAATCAACAGACTTCTAACTTAGTCTGCAGTTTGTAGCTAAGTTAAGTTATAGGCACTAAGATTAAGGCGCTACTATCAAAAAAATTCAGTAAATTAAATTTATTTCTAGAATTTATCAATTATTTTTTTTATACTTTTTATGCAATTTTCATTCCAATTTATAATTTACAATGCACACTAATCAACAGACTTCAACTTAGTCTGCAGTTTGTAGCTTAGTTAAGTTATAGAAACTAAGACTTAAACGCTGCCATAAAAGAGGGAAGTTCGAATAAATGCAGTAAATTAAATTTATTTATACTTTTTGAGTTTATAGAATTTATTGCCTAATTTTTCTTACTTTTTAAGCACTTTTCATTCTAATTTGAAATAAAGTCTGCAGTTTGTAGCTAAGCAAATTCACCCTTTAACATTTATTTAAATGCTAATTAAAATTTAAATGTTTTTTTTTTTAAATGTGTATGCAGCTTGATGCGTTTGTTTCTCACAGTCATAAATCGTTTAGCTCCCACTCTCTTTTGGGAAACTCTAACGCCCACACAATTTTCTTAATTTGTTACCCAACTTCTGTTTTTGAATTCTAAAGATTTAAATGCTCAGCAACAAATGAGTTTTGTTTGCCTAGCAACATCTGAAAGTTGCTGCAGCTTTGCCTCAGCAACATTTGCTGCTGCTGTTGCTGCTGCTGTGGATGCTGCTGTTGTCGCTCATCAGCAGCTCATCATCATTCATAATCATCTAGCTTGGTTCTTGTTAAAAAAAAATTGCATGCCTGTGCAAAAAATTGTTGTTGCGTCTTCCTGTTTTGTCACCCAATATGCTGAGTTGTTGTTGCACACACACACACACACACACACACACAGACACACACACACATGAGCACATATATCGAAGCATATAACAAGCTCTTGAGACATGTGAATGCACCCACTTTGGTGGCTAACGCATCAGCAGTAGCAACCACAGCCCACAACCCTCCACGGACGTTGGCGAGACTTTAAAGCCCAACACCCCCAAACTGAGCTGAGCTGCCCTTGCCCTTGCCCCTACCCTTTCCATGCACTTGAGCTCTGTCTCTGCTGGCAGCGTTGTTGACTTTTGAAAAGTGATTTTCTTTCGAGTAGTAGAGGCAGCAGCATATTATAGCTACCCCCAAGTTGTGGCATGCCATTTATTGTGCCGCTCATGCCACACACAAAGGCACAACTCAATTGAGTTTAAAATTCTCAACTCGCGTATTTTTAGTGCGAGTAATTGAATTGGCATTGCGCATTGCCATTGCACTTACTACACTGCGCTACAAAAATTCTCAACAATAGGCGCAGAAAAAATCACTAAGCAAACAAATGAACGCTATAAATCTGACATGAGCATGTGCCTAAACAAATATTAACACAATTCTCTCTCCTCGAGTGCAAATAGAGTGTGACAGGCAAAAGGATCACAATAAAATAATGCGACTGACGACGATAAGGATTTAAAAGCCGAGCCGAGCCGGCCCGAGCCGGTTTGCCGTGACGTAAGCAAACATTTAGCCAGCGAAAGTGCTAAATAAATAAATAATATTGCATGGGGAAAATACGTGAACAAAATTTCGGTCTGTGATAAGCGCAATACCAGCAAATGCTCTAATGCATGTAAGTGTTGCTCAATGTGCGCGTGTGTGTGTGTGTGTGTGTAAGCTGTCGGCTTAGCTGGGCTGTGGGAAAAAGGTAAAGCTAGCGTTGCTCAAGAGAGCGAGCGACACAAAATGGCGGCCATATGAGTTGTTGCTGCTAAGCTGAGCGAAAATTTGTGCCAAAAGCACAAACACTGAGAGAAAATAGAAAGCAAGTACTACAATTTTCTTTACAAGCGATCTTTTGGTCAAACAATTACTTGAAAATATTAAAAGCCAAAATAAAATAATTTAAAAATTGTAGCTCTAAACAAAATATAAAAGCAGAACATTTTTTAAAAGCAATTACATGAAAGTATTCAAAATAAATGTCAAGTTGAAATTATTAAAAAACAAATAAAATATTTTTAAAATTGTAGTTCAAAATACAAATTTTCTTTAAATCAATTTTCAATTCTAATACTTAAAAAAGTTCTACAAATGTTGCTTTTGTTATTTTACTCAATTTGATACATTTTAACTAATAACCTTTAAGTTTGGGCAAACAAGAAAAAAAAACAAAATAAAATATTTTAAAAATTTTTTGTTCTAAAAAAACTTGTTTTGCCACTTACAAAATATAGAAAATTTATTTAAAAGCAAGCAAAACTTGAAAGTATTCAAATAAAAATGTTCTAGAAATTGTTTTCAATTAAATATTACAGCAGAAACTTTCTTTCTAACACTTACAAAAATACCAAAAATATTGTTTTTATGCTTTTACACAATTTGTTACGATTTAACTAATAATCTTTTATGGCGCTATTAAATTACTTTGCTACTTCAATATAAAAACAATATTACTAATTATAATTACAGCTAATGCCGACAGCCTTAAATAATTTTTATAGCGCGCTTTCTCAAGAAAATGCATTTTTATGGTTTTTTGTGTGAAAGTGTAATTCGTCATAGGCTTGTATATAATTTAGCTCTGATCGACAAGATTGTCTAGGCAAGTTTAAGTAACCTTTTGAACTCAGCCTTAAGTGCTGTCTAAATAAAACTTTATGCGTATGCTAAAGGGTTTGGCTATAATAAAATTTCCTGCAATTAAATAAGCAGTAAGTGCAACGCTTGCAACAACGACCAGCCACATGCCCTTAGCGTCCCTTTGCTGCTGCTGCTGCTGCTGCTAAAAAGTTGTTGGCCGCCTTTGTCATGTGGTCGTTGCCCCAGCAACCAACATTTATAAACAAGTTTTTTTTTTAGTAGTTGTTGCCTGCTTTTCTACCCGACTTTGCAACTAGAACATAATGCCATAAAGCATAAAACAGAGACACACACATACATACATACATGCGCAGCTTTGTTGCTTGTTTTCACTTCCTTTATGTTTGCCTTGCAGGAATTTTGTTTGCCGTAGCAATCATAATACATAACTCTCACTCTCCTGCTCTTAATTACTTGCAAATATTTAGACTGCATATTTTTAAAAGGGTGCAATTTTTCATTTATAAATGTTTGTTGTATTACCAATATTAGCAACACGCCCCGTTGTGCGCTGAAGTGGCGCATCAATTGCCAAATATTTTAGCGTAAATTTCAAACAAAATGAATGTAATTTACATATTTTACCCTTAAGCCGTTACAGCTAATGCTAAATTGCATTTGTATTTCATTACGCAATTGGAGTACTTCAGCTGCTCTCTGCTCTTGAGCTCAATTTTATTTTTGAAGTAATTTGCATAAACGTTTTTACGCTCAACTTGACTTGTTTTTGTATAAAAGGGCGCAGAAATTGTTGCGACAAGTCTGTTCATGCCCATATGTGCATAGTTCTCCTTCTATCTGAAGTATCTAATCTCTTGACTCGCATCAATGCGCCACACATAATTGTCCAATTAATGTCAATTGAATTTATATATGGCGACGAATGTGTTTTTGTTTGTTTATTCAAGCGCATTGCCGAAGATCGTATCGCAGCGATTAGGCGATCTAAGGCTCAGAAAGATGCACGTACACAGCGAGAAAAGTCATATGTAAACAAATAAAATTGCAACAATTGTGCAAAATGTTATAAAATTACTTGTCGAAAATATTTTTAAATTTCTTTTCTTTTATAAACAAATGTAAAAAATATTTTATAATATTTCAGAGTGGAAAGAACTGTTTACAATAAATGTCAAAGTGTATAATAAACATCAAAAATACATAAGAAATTGTGTTCTAAATTTTCAGTTCAATTTCAAAATAAAACGAATGTCATAAATAATTCATTAAAATATTAAAGTGCAAAGAACTGTAAAAAATATTTCAGAGTGTTTTTCTTTAGTATATTTTTGCTCTATAAAATAAAAATATGTTGAATATATAGTTGAAAGCATAATAAAAAAATATTTAAAAATATTTCTTTGCACTGTTTCTGATAAGCTTGTTTATAAATAATTAAACTATAAAATTTGTATTATTCTGGGGGCTTTAACATTTGTTTGTGCTGCTTAAAAATTACTAAATTGCTTAAGATAAGAACTTTATTATTTGAAACGACCTTAATTTTTTCTGCACTGTATTTGCTACTGAGTAATTAAATTTGTCTTGCAGATGTTTTCTGTCAGTTTCAGAATGGGGAATGTTATTTTATATGCAATCTTTGATATGCCCGCCCCTCAATAACAACAACAGCTGTGCAACATTTGAATTTGCCGCAGCAGCAAAATTTTTGTTTGAATTGCTCCAGTTTGGCTCACGTGACGCTTTTTGGAGTTTGGGCCAAGGTAAGGCTGCAGTTTTGCTTGGCTAAGCAATGCGCTTGGCCAGCTGCTTAAGTCAACAATTTGATTTACTTGGCAACGCACAAATTGCTGTTGTTATTGTTGCTACAGTACGCACCCTTTAAAACAAATTTGCTAAAAAATGAAAACAAACGGAAGCGTCTGATTAGGGGTTCCTTCTGTTTGCGCTCGCGGCGCAAAGGCGTAGCCCAAAATTTGCGCCGTGTAGGGTTGCCCTTGCTTAGGGTTGCGCTTGTTTGTTTGCATTTAATAACGCAAAGGGCAAGGGCAGTGGGTTTGGGTTGGTTTCAGGTTCGCGCATCGGGATGCGGCTTTGTTTGTTGCGTGGTGTGTTTTTTACCTTTTTGGCTTGTAATTTATATATATTTTGTATTTTGTATATTGTTGTGCTCATTGTATTTAGCCGGCTATCAAAATAAAAATTATGCCGCTCACAAGGGGCTCAAAGCGCATTCGACATGGCCTAACGGTTCGGCCTTATGTGTTATTGTTATTGTTGTTAGCGTTGTTTATGCTTCAACCCACCCAAGCTCAAAACCGTGTCTGATATGCAGCACCCCACCCCCTGAACTACCTTTTGCCTTGTTTGTAACTCTGTCTTGTGTTTCTTGCTCTTTCACTCTGTGGCAGCATCAAACGTTGCATGCTACGTTTTCAAGTTGCGGAAGCAATTGCGCGTGCTGAAGTTGTCGAATGCCTCCGAATACGAATCCTATATGCATAAAAGCATCTCTAGTGCCCATGCAGCACTCCACCCACTCAACACACCCCACCCCACTTACAGCTTCACACGCCCCGTTCGTTGCGCCTCGTTGGCGCATATCAAAGCATTTGACGGCAGTTCTGTTTGCCCAAGCGCTTTAAATTAAAACCCGTAAAAAAGTGTGAAACTCCTGTCGCTTTGAGTCCTGCAGCAGCAGCTTAAGCAAACAAATGCTTTGGCCATTTTGGCCTTTGATTTATTGTGTGCAACGCTCAAAAGTTAAGCCATGGGCTCTGCAAGTCCCTGAAGCGTGTCCAATTCTTTGTTACCACAAGCCCAAACCCAAGCCCCAGTCATCAAGTGCTGGCAGCTTAACACACCCAAGTTCTTAAAGCGCCTTATAAGCCATATCAAGGTTAAGCTAATTAAAGATTGCACAACTTAGGCAGCCAAATGCCTGAAAATCGTTTTAATTACAATCAAAAGGGTGTGTGCGTTTCAAAATATACAGAAGCATGCACAAAAGGCATTAAGAGTGAGGAATATATGTTTAATTAAAAACATAAAAAAAGCAATAAAATAAAACTACAGCACTGCAAATTTGTTTTGTGCATAATTCAACAATAGCTAGTGTCAGAGCTTAAAGTTTATAACTAATTGAGCTGCTGTCAAATGCATTTCCAAGTATTTTCTTAGGATGAGCAAATGACGCTGCAAGTCTTGTAAAGTCGCTACTCAAAAATCAATTACGCGCAGTCTAAGCTGCGTTTTTACAGCTAAGCCAACTTGGCTCACAAAACAGGTAAAAGGAAAACACCTGTGCAGGATTAGCATTGACCTTGTGTTGCAGCCACACAAATTATTTTATTAGTAAGCAATAAAACTGTCTGTGCAAGTAAAGTTGGGAAATTCCAAAGAAAATGAGCCAAAGGTAAAAACAAGTGCGCACCCAAATTGAGAGCGCATTATCTCTCTCTCTCTCTCTCGCACGCACACGCGCACGCTTTGGTATGCGTTGTTGAGAGAGCGCGCGTAAGCCAAGCTTAACGCGCAAAGCAGTGCAAGTTGTGCACTGCTGAGAACAAAGCAAGTGAAAAGCCCATAAAAAATATAACTGTAGCTAAGGTAAAATGCAAAGCACGCAAAGCAGCCAACTACATATATAGAAACTATAAACGAATATAACTAAAGTAAGAAAGCAAAATAAACGCCAACACGGTGACGCCTGAGTGAGTCATGGCCACACACAAACACACACACACACACTTGCATGGTGTGGGCAGACAGAGAGCGCGCGCGTGAAAGAGAGCACGCTTGAACAGCGCCCCAAAGCTGGACGAACGTTTGGGTCAAACGCCAAGCAGGGTCGCGTTGAGTATTTAATAAATTAGTTACTATACTATGTACGTTTGTTTGTATGTCTTTGTAAATAGAGAGTTTGGAATGGAGACTCACCCGTTGGCAGTATAGCATTGTTCTCGCGACGCCATGTGATGGTTGGTGTGGGGTAACCGCTGGCATAGCACTCCATCATTACCTCGCTGCCCTCGCTGGCCACAATCGACTGTGTAGAGTTGTCGGAGATGACGGGCGGGCGACGCACTGAGAGCTTCACATTGGCGCTGACTTTGTGCACAGTTGAGATGACCACTTGGCAGGTGTAGGTGCCTGCATCGGTTTCCTGTATGTCCTTGATCTGCAGCTTGTAGGTGGAAGAGTTGGGATCGTAGCGCAGTGAGAAGCGCGAGTCTTTGATTACAAGCGTTGAGCCCGTGGAGAGGAAGACGGGATCAGAGTCAGTCTTCAAGAATAGCACATTATACTCCTTGGCATACTGCACAGAGCAATCGAATTCCACAGTGCCGCCAATATCTTTAATCTGCTCCTGTGTTATATACGATATGGTTGGCGTACGCTGCGCCTGTGCGTGCGTGGCCAGCGCCAGGACTAGCAACAACGCGGGCCAAACACTCTCCATTTGCATTAATTTGGCGCGCCACATATTTATTGTTTTATTGTTAAGTATGCTTTGTGCTTTGTATTTTTTATTTTGCACCACACCCTACCAAGCGCTAGAGCTAGAGCTACTGCTAATAATTATTACGAGAGACTGGAACGTATTTAACTTTTGGCTGCAGTTGAGCTCTTTGCCGTTGCGCTCTGCGTCAAACCGTTTGGAGAAGACACCAAATACAGGTGGGGCACTAGGTCTGACTCTTTCGGTTGCACGTTTAACGCGGGATGCTGTTCGCCAAGCACACTTGTTAGCTCGCTCTAAGCTGGTTTTCCAGCGCCACTCTCTCTCTTACAAATTGATGTGTAAGTGTTTGTAAGCCTAGTTTATTCAAAGCGCACGCGACCAACAAAGCAAAACACGTCTGAACGATCCGAAGCTAAAAGAGTATCTGCTAGATAATTTCTCGCGCCACCGTATATTTCTGGAATAGAGTGTGACCAAAGCGTTGCGAAGCAGAATCCAGCAACGAACTGCTTACCTTCGAGCATGTGGTCACACTGTTAGCAAGCAGTGTAAAACGCTGCTTTACTGTCAGCCTTTGAGTCAAACTCATACCAATTGAGGCGAGCCTTTGAGTCGAACTCATACCATTGAGACGTGCATCGAACATGGATCGAACGCAACAACTTATATTAGCTCAACAGCTGTTCGGTGTGCGGTCACATTGCGCCAATTTTGAAAATCAATATAAACATTAACAAATGCATTCAACGTTTGTTTAAAATGTATTTTATTTACGTTTCTTTTTCGTTTTGTAATATTTTCCATTATTCAGTGGTTATGTATGTATAGTTTCTATAAATGTCTGATTTTGTATTTCACTTTTGTTCTTCATCTTTCTGTGCCTTATGCATTGCGATTATATTTTGTATAACATTTCTTTGTATGAATGCATATTAATATAGATTGATAATAATAATTAAAATAGCGTCGATATGACGAAATTTAGTTTTCAACATTGGATTTCATTTCTTTTTTTTTTTGTTTTTTTGATGTAAATACTAAAATTAGGCCCAGCTGTATAACTTAAAATACAATATCCAAAATATTTTGTAAACTTTGGAAAGATCTCTAGTTTTAATTCAAGTAGTTTCTGGCTAAAGTTTCTGCATACTCGAACTCTTGTTAATTTCCTTTATATATCGTATATCAAAGTGTATTAATATTATCATTATATTTTAATTTATTGTTTTTATTTGTTGCTGTCCAAGGGAATGACTGGCATCAGCATTTAGAATTTGATTTTAGGTTTTCAACAAGTTGCTAGTTTTAAGTACATATGTAAATGTCTATATAGTATTTGTATTATGTGTTTGATTTTCATTCTTTTGTTTTGTATTGTTTGGTTTTTTTTTTTGTTTTGTTTAAATATGTAATAAATAGTTGCACGACCTCAGCATGCAATAAAGCGATTTATAAAATTGTATAGCCAAATTACGTTTCGTGATGCTTAAAAATTAAAAATGTATACGTATAAATTGCCGAGCGATTTCAACGAGATTCAAAAGTTTGCGACTTCAAATGCTAGTCTTTTACTTTGTTTATAGGTTATACATTATATTATATACGTATGTGTGTGTGTGTACTAGAATATTCCCGCCAAAGAAATAAATTATAAATTGTTTAAGATAGTAGATGGTAGGGGCTAAGATAGTCAATAAATAAATTGCTCTAGATCAACATAAGAATTAAGTTTAAAAAGCTAAGCGAGTCCATCCAGTAACTGTAGCTGCCTGCTCGCTGTCTATATGCTATATATATATCCATTGCCGTTACGCCGATATTTAGTTATTTTGTGAATTAAGACTCCATTGTGCAAACTGCTCCTGCCATTGGCTATTCGCATTTGCCTGTAAAAATATAAACAAACATTAAGTAAAGCGTTGCAAAATGTTATAAATTTATATATAAAATATATACTTGAAGAGATATGTATACAAACTCTACGCTCTGGCATGCAATATAAGAAAATAAAAATTTTTATAACCATAACTAATCCAAAGTTCTACACAAGCTATAATATATATATTTTATATTGTGTAGTTTATATATTGAATGCATGTGTAAGAAATCAAGAAGAGAACAACAACAAGAATAATAACAAACAGTCTAGCAGGATTTCTGGGCGAAATCCTTTACCTTTTCATTCCACTCTGGATTATATGATTGATTTTCGTCGAAATCTGAAATTGTATTAAGTAGCATCAGCAACGAGTCTTAAAAAACATAAAGCACAATTCAATTCCTTTGAACTATTGAACGAGCAACCAACATATGAACAGTCTATATCCAATATACGATATATAACTAGATAGAGGCTATGACTGAATCGCATGAGAGAAGTTGACAGAGCGAGCGAATTTGATGATAATAATCGAATTGATGGCTGAAGAATTGTTAAGTAATGCGTACAATTGAATTTATTTATTTTAAATTGATATTGCAGCTAAATAGAGTGTGACTAGAAGCAACAAGTTGCTGCCCCAGCTGTGAGAAATGTGCAACGAGAGTGAAAATACCAAACTATAGAATTCAATTGTCGAGGTGCCAAGCCAAACTAAACTATAACTTGATTAACTTTGCGAGAGACTGGAGACTGGCAGCTACTTTTATGAATTTGCAACTAGTATTAACTTGAGTTTTGTTACCTGCGTAGAGTTTAGAACCTACTATAAATTCAGACTATATTTCATGATGTAAGCGTGCATTATCAACTGCAATTCATCGATTGTCTCACCGATCTCATGCAGTGCCGGAAAACCAGCCTGGTCATCATCAATAAACAGTTCAGGATAATAGCGATAGCCCAGTATGCGATTCAGCTGAGATTGCTCAGCACTCTGGCCAAAATTGTAGTCGCAGTGCACGGGCGAGAGTGGAGGACAAGCGGCAGCACCTTCGCAATCAAACTCCTCGGCATGGCAAAAGTTTTGCTCAAACACCTGGCAATCGAATTCGCAATCGCAGTCGGGAGACGAGGCTGAAGCTGAGGCGGAGGACTCACCGCCCTCGATGTGACGAAACTCTTGATAGTTGTGTGTATAGTTTGGTGTTGCATACAAAAAACGTTTGGAAAATTATACCATAAGTAACTTAAAACGTGTTAAACTCAACTCAACATTTGTAGCATTTTTTTTTATGCCGTCTATTGGGAAAATAATCTAAAATTAAGTAAAACCAAAAAATTGTGTGTATAAGAGAGAGAGCGACGGGCAGCAGTTTTTTTTTTTTTTGGGAGTAGTTAGAACGACAAGACAGACTTACCCAATGGCAGAATGAAACGTGCCGCTGGCAAGTTGTCTCTGTTGGATCCTTGGGCACACAATAAACACACACACAAGCACACCGAGTACGCACATAGAAAGCACACAGAACACAATGTTAAGCAGTTTGAAAAGACAGAGAGTAAGAGGAGAGTTCAATGGGTGCAGTTGGAGTTTAGCGTGGCTCTAAAAGCGTTAAAACTACTTTGGGTGCCAAAAACTACGAGAACAAAGCAGCTCTAGAAGCCAGCCAGGTGCATTGCTTGCAGGTGCAAATTTATTATATATATACTTATATAGAAAGCAGCTTTTGTTTTATTTGGAAGGGATTAGCGCAGCAGCGCGCTTGAAGCGAGCAGGTGTGAGAGAGAGAGAGCGGCAGCGCAGCTTACTGAATTTACCTGCGTTCAGATCGCTGACCATTGTTGAAATGGCCGACGTTATGTTATCGGCAGTGGCATTTAGCTCCGCATCGGCAGTCGTATTAATGTTGCACATAGGCGGCGGGGCTGTGAAGCCGTTATATAGTAGTATATATATATATATTCTTTTGTTTTGTCATTTTTATGGTGCGTGAATTTTGTGAGCGCGGCTGTGTGTACTTCAAAAACTTAAGAGCTGTGCTGGCAGCCAATAAAATGCAGCCGAGCCAACTGCTTTGCCAAATTTTCAGTCTAATAATTCATAAAAGTTCTAAGAACTGCTTTGCTTACATTAATTTCCTGCAGTCAATTGCAAGAGCGTTTTGACTTTTGCTCTGTTAACAGCCAATGTTAAAACTAAATTTGTATATTAATTAAATTTAAATATTTTGAAGCCAAGCAACGTTTTTTGTTTTGTTTTTGTGCATTTTATTTTAATTTACTGCAGCTGATTGCATTCAATCCTAAATGTAAACTCTTTAAAGAGAGTTTGCAGTCTTGCTCTCTTTTTAAAAATGGCGGCTAGCTTTTTTGCCGCTAGCTTTCAAGCCAACAAGCGCTTTGTATTAAGAATTTTAGCTCTTTAAAGAGAGCGCACAGCTCAGTTCTCAAAGTGTGGGTGTTTGGTTGTGTGCGTGTGTGTGTGTGAGAGCAGTGGCGTTATGTTAAGCGTGTGTGTGTGCGCGCACATTTAGATTTTTTGTCTTGCATTCAAATAATGAGAAAAACATTAGATTTATTTTTGTAGTAGAACGAAAACCTAAGCAAACCTAAGCCAAACTTTTTCGAACACCACGTCAATCTTTCATTCCGAGCTGCTGTGGAAACGGCCAAACAGATGCACATTACTTACTTGCACTGCCATTGGCGGCAAAGGCGCTGCGCATATCGCTGCTGATTTGATTGAGCTGATCCAGCTGGTTTTGACTGAAGGGCGCATGGGCGCCTTGTTGCTGCTGCATCAGCTGTTGCTGCTGGGAGCGCAGCATGGGATGCGATAGCTGCTGCAGCTGTTGGGCATGTAGAGCGCTCATGGGCACGCCAGCAGCAGCGGCGGCGGCGGCAGCGGCATTGGCAGCTTGATTGCCACCTGGCATGGGTGGTGATTTGCCTGAGCGCGGACTGGAATTGGGTGTGGAGCGTGGCGAGGAAGTCTGTTGGTTCTTCAGCATGCGCATCAGTCCCTCCAGCTGTTCCATCAACTGTCGCCGCGAGTCCTGCAGCGCACCCAAATGACCCTCGAGTTCGCCCTTGCGCTGACGCAGCGCGCGCAGCTCATTGATCAGCGCTGGATTCTCCGGCGCCATTTGCTCAGTCTCCTGCTGACGACGCAGTCGCGCTATCTCACGCATAATCTCCTTGTTCTTGGTCTCCAGCTGTGCAATAAGCTCGCGCTGCGCTCGCGAATTGTCCGTGCCTATGGGCGTAATGCTCTCCGCATTGGGCATGTTGGAGGGCTAAAAGAAAAACCCAACTTTAGTTGAAATTTCTATGGGAAAATTGAAATAAATTTGCAAATTTTACAGCGCGATTTTCCTGCGCCAGACGCGCAGCATAGCGAGCAATCAGACGATGCTCCTCATCGTTGGCCGAGGCGGCGGCTACGCGCGACATGGTCGTGTCCAGACTGCGTCCGGTGGCGCGAGAGTCCAGTGTGCTGGAGCGATCAAAGATGCCGCCGGGCATGCCGCCGGGTCCAGGGCCGTGCAGATGTCCCAGCGCCGGATCGGAGAAGCCGTTGTGCGAGGGCAGCGGCGATGGCGGCACAATGTGCGATAGATTGAGAGTCTTTTCGGGCTGGTCCGGGAATCGTGGCAACACTTGCGTCGTCTTCTCGGGCACGCATCGGAAGCTCTTGCGCAAGGAGTGACCAATCTGTTTGCTGGGCGACTTATAGCTTGAGTACTCCTTGACCTCGTGATCGTTTTGGTGGTTCAGCGATGTCTTGCCATGCCAGAAGCACTCCTGGCACAACTGGTAGGCGTGACACCGCTGACAACGATAACGAAATCCAGTAAAGTTTTCCTTGTGGCAAACAGAGCAGATCGTCGGATGCACAATAGTCTCAACCGTGGCCAGCCGATGCAGCAGCGGCAGCCAAACGAGACACGATGGTCCCGGTTCGGACATAAGTGTTGCCATGAAATCGTTCACGGTGACCTTGTTCTCCGCCGGAAAGATCTCCTCCTCCAGCCCATCCTTATAATGGAATGTTGGCGACTCATATACCGCCGCCGGCAGCGCCAGCACCTCACGCAAAAACTCCCCCAGCTTCCAGGCCACCAGTTGGCCAGCACCATCCGATATCTGTGAAAATATATCTGCCAACAAGCAAAGGAAACAAAGTTAAAGGCAAGCCAAACTAGTAAATACACTTTATAAATTATTCGCAATTAAAAAAAACTGAGATATAGATCAAAATATATCTGAGAATCAATTAAAAATTTCAAGAATTGATATATGAATAATCTTAGACTACTTTAAATATATTTTTTTAAATTTTTAAATATTTTTTGAGATTTCTGCTTACAAAAATGAAAATAAAAACTTTAAGTTGAAGTACAAACGACGCAGTAAATATTTAAGAGTCTTTGTTAACAATGATATAGAGCTAGATTTCCAGAAAGTGATTATTCCCGATTTAAATTTAAATACTCTTTAAAAATTTTAAATATTTTGTAAACTTATTTCTTGTACTACAAACAGCAAAGTCAACCCTTAAGTTATTTTCAATGTACCCCATTTCAGTTTATAATTTTCAAAGTGTATGCCAATTATGCTTACATCTGAGCTTATCCACCAGCTTGCCGGAGCACATGGTCGCCAGGGCCACCTTAATGGAAAACACGCGTATTTTGCCCGAGTTGTCACTAAGAATAGAAGCAATAAGATTAAATGGAATATTTGATTGCATCTAGGGATTTACCTTGTGTAAGCAGCCAACAGCCAATTGAGCAATAGTCCTGCCTTGGAGTCCACGGGCACTTGCTGCGCCGTTGGCAAACGTTTGTTCAGATTGTGATAGAGCGAGGAGACGAGTGTCTCGAGCCGCGCTACGCTCACCTCGCTCTGCGGCTCCAGTGTGTTGAGTCCATTCTCACGAAACGCTTCAATCACATTCCATATGTCCACCAAATGCAAATTCGTGGACTTTTGTATGTAGCGCAGCTTGGAGGCGGTGCGATAGGAAGCGAAGCGTATGGAATCGAATGTCTGTAGGCGCAGATCCTGCAATATCGCCACGCGCGGCTCCAGCTCCATCATAGCAGCAAAGCGAGTTCAACGCTGCAAGTGCACAAATGTTATAAATAAAGATTAGCCAAGTGCCAAGTAATAATGCACACAATAACAAAACACGCCCCACAATTCACAATGAGGCTCTAATCATCGCCAGTTTCTTTATGTGGATGGGTTGACTCATTGGCACAAGAGCTGAACTTGTTGCACATGTGAACTTCAGTTATAATATTTAGCAATGTGTGCATTACACAGCAAACAATTTGTGGCTTGCTACATATTTAATTAAATGAGAATATATTTTAATTTTATTGCATGTCGTTAAACATTGTTGAATGAAATGCAATTAAATGAGTCAAAGCGCTTTAATTAAATGTTATATATATATTATTGAAGTATTTATTATTATTGTACTGGTAGCTTATTGAGAGCTTATTTAATCGATCGCTGTGTGCTGCTGCCAACGAGCGTAAGCGTCGCTGCTTTGTTGCTGCGAGAGCGTCGCTGTTGATTGTGGGTGGGTTTGGGAGCTAGACGGCCCCTCAGGCTTAAGAAAACATCTACAATTATTTTCAGCTACGTGTCAGATATTTATGAGATCAGTACTTGTAGATTTAAAAGAAGTGTTTATACTATTTATTTTTTTTATTTAGAGTAGATTTCATTCGCTCTGGTACGATTGGTTTAGAAGCGTATTATGTTATTTTGGAAATCAAGGACAGCATTTTCAATTAAATGTTTAATAAAAATGTGTTTATATAAATCTAGAACAACTTAATAAAAAAATTACTGAGTCTTACTTTTGCTAAAAATTCAGTGTTTTAATATTAAATGATAGTCCCGAGCAATTCGACTAGCATTACGTATACGCCTAATGTGATATTATTACAAGAGAGTGGAATAGAATTAAGAGCATAAAGCTGTAGTTATAGATTATCAAGCATTGTTAGTTAAACAAATTAATAGAGCTTTGCTTTATAATATCAAATCAAATATGCTCTATATAGCAAAGTTCTCAGCAGCTTTGAGATTAAAATTGCAGCTGTAATTTTTAATAGCATAAGTTTATATGTCTGCAACTAATATATAATATATTCTAGCAACATGAGCAATAAAAATCAATGCGCATTAACTTGTACTATATAAAGATATGTTTTATATATGCTCTTAAGCACTTAGCTACATAAATTGTGATATTTTATGAAGTTGCTGGCGTACGACATTCAATTTGCGCACATGTACCGAAAGCTATAGCTGTGTACTGTACTTTATGGTTCAAGAATTTTTACAACATAATATGTGTGCTGTTTGTGTGTGTGTGTGTGCGTATAAACATGTGTAGAGGGAATACTTAATTAAATAATAAATAATAATGCTTATTGGCTGCATGAAGAGTAAGCAGGGAATTATACATAAGCTAAGTGGGTCATCAGCTGGTAACAGCAGCAACATCAACACAGCAGCGCGTTTGCTAACAGCCAAAGGAGCAGCCCAAGCCCAAGCAATTTCCCACTCTTTCCCTCTCTCTTTGTCTGCCAACATCCGGCTAACAATGCTACATTTTTTGTCGCCATTGTCACGACTGTCTGGCGACAAGAGCACACGCGCTCAGGCTCACCCCAGAGAGCAGCAAAAGGCAGTGACTCCCCTGGCAGCGGCTTTACTGCAAGTGCACAGCAGCAACACCCACACACACACACGCACACACATGCGCACATGTTGCATTGGCTTTTGCCACAAAGGCGCACTGATAAGCAAATTTTATTAACCCGCCTCAATATCAAATCATTTGTAATCCGCTTTGGCAGCGCAATTAATCGAGCCTCTCTCCTTGCCTCAATCCTTGCCAGCTGTCGCCAAAAGTGTCAGCCATTTATTATTATAGTTCTTGTTGTTGTTGTTGCTGCTGGTAGTTTTTATATTTTTTATGCACATTCGTACTGTAGAAACAGGATATTATGCTGCTGTATGAGTGTGAGCACATAATTCATATTTGCTGGTCGCTAGTGACAGTTTAAAACGTTGCACAGTGGTTCCAAAACTAAAAGAAAATTTATTGGCATGCCACAGTATTTTATATCAAACTGAAGTCAATTCAAAATTAGCTATGAGCTGCTTTTAGTTAAAAATTTCTCAATTTTAATACTTTAGAAATATTAGCAACTAAAATCTCTCCAAGTTCTGCGCCTACTACAATTTAGTCTGAGGTTATATACAAATTTACATCTTCAAAAATTGCTGTGGCGCTTTAGTAACTAAAAAGGTTTAATAGATATTTTTTATTTGCATTTGAACCATACAAATTTGTTATATTTTTGATATGTATATATTTTTTTTATATTTTTTTTTTGTCATATTGAGAATTTTTTTTAAATATAAATTCCAACTTTTTAAAAAGTTTAGTACAAAAACAATATTTATCTTAATTTTTACAGCTTCATACAAACAACTTACAAAAATGTTATTAAAGCAGCAATTTTAAAATAGCTTTCATATCAATGTGCAGACTTCGCATCAGTGTCAAATTTGCAGCAGATGGAGAAGTGAACGTGATGACGCATACGCCACAAGGTTCGGAGTTGGGTTGGGATTGGACAGACAGCGACAGCACAAAGCGAGAGCGAGCGAGCCAGTTAAAAATGTTGGCTGACAGCAGAGTTAAAAGGAATTATGCACAGTCGAAGGACGCGTACATGCTGTACACACATTAAACAGGATATTTTATTTAAATGCAACGCTTACAGCTCAAATTTACAAAAGCGAACGTTGATCAGAGAGACGATTCATTGCATACGTGGGGACACAGCAAAGCAATCCAAAGTGAAATTCAATTTCCAAACTTCAAAACCTCAAATGAGAAATGTTGCTGAAGCTGCAATGGGTGAGTGGGTGGGTGGGTGAGCATGACTCATAAGCTGCCTGCTGTCCCAGGATGCGAACGGAAATGAAGCGACAAAGGACATATGTGCAGGCTGCTATAAATACACACACAGACACACACGCATACATAAGCACTTACAAATTGGCCAAGCTGATGTGGGCCAGCTAAACAAGGCAGCAAACAGAGTAAGAGACACACACACACACACATACAAAGACAGTGCTTGCCACAGCTTCGTTGCATTTGCGAGCTGTGTAAACATTTGCGCACAAAAGTATGCAACGAACGATGCTGCTGCTGCTTTTGAAATTATTCGAGTTTTGCCCAAACGAGCGACACACACACACAGATAAACACACACACATACATTCAGCCATCGGCAATGAAGACGCATTGCGCAGTGCCGCCGCCTGACTTGTGGGTGGTGCCCTACACTTAAACCTCAAGTGGTCAACTCAGACGACAGTGTGCCCAAAGCGATTTGTTAGGGCTGCAAATCAATCGAAGCTCCAAGGCAAGCATAAAATATTTAAAGTCGCAGAATATTCATTGCATACATTTAGTTAGTAATAAACATTTAATTTAAGCAACAATTTATTATGCTCGTGCATCATTTTATTTTATATTTTTTATTATATACAATTTTTATTTAAATGGTTTTCTGTATTGTAAGCTCTATATACTTAGGTGCTCATAATTTACATAATTAAAGTAATTAAAGATGCTATTCATATAGATATAGTTATGTTATAATTATTCTCGTATTTAAATTTTATTTTTGAAATGCATTGATTGTTATACATTTTTGATTTAATTACTTTATGTAAGCAACTTTTATATTGCCTTCTAAACCAACTACATTATGCATTTAATTCCTGTAGCTGCATTTGACAACGAAATTAATAAACATGGCTAAAGCAATTAAAACTTGTTTGTTGGGCCACGTTAATTAAATTTGCCGCACAGTTTAACACGGGCCCACTGTAAATTGTTGGTGCAGCATTGGTTTTTGCTGTTGGCCGCAAAGCCCATGGACACAGCAGCTTGCATTTGTGTGAGGCCAGAGATTTTACAATAAAAACAAACAAAAAATGCTGCAAAACGTTAACGTTTTACATTTAAAAAATTCCTTTTGCTGTAATGCAGCATGCCACAGCTATAAGAGATTGTATACAGCGCATAAATAAATCAACAGCTATACTATATATTTCAATATATTTATTTATGCACTCGCAGCAACTTTTGCAATAGCTGAAAGTTGTGCGTAAAGTGTTGTCAACACATAGAAAAAGTTTCTGATCAAGCCTCAAATACTTAAAACTTTGCTCATCATAAAAATGCCAGCTGCATGGCTTGCCACACATTGGAATGAGGCAAATGGGGTCAGCAATGCGCGCGCCTGCCACAGGATAATAATATATGTAGGTCAAAAGCCATAAGTTCGCTCTAATAATGAAAGCAGCCTCATGCGTGCGAGTGCTAACTAAATTAAATAGTTAAGATTAGTTAAGCCATTGCTGCAAACATTTGCTAGGAGGGGGGGTCAGGGGTCAGTTTTGCTTGAAGAAAACTTTTGCTGCCGCAGTTTATGAAAAATGAGACAAGTGTGCTGCAAAAAAAAAGCCAAAAGACTTTGCTACCTGCATCAAAAGCTTGCAAAAGTTTCAACAAAACTTGCAGTTGCAGCAGTTTTTGCCACAAAACGTGTCCTGTTGTATGTTTCTCTCTTCCTCTTTCCTTTGCCTTTTGCGGCAGTTTGCGTGCAGCAAGCCAAATCAAAGCCAACACAACTATGCATGTTGATAGCTGGCACATAATTCAAAATTCCAGCTAGTCTCATTCGCTTGGCAGCGAAAATGTTTCGTTTTATTTACGGGGAGTTGGACTGGGCTGGCTGGCTTGGCAAAAATGTGAAAAATGTTAAAGCAATGGCAATAAGAGCGAAACGAATTGGAGTAGGATAAGGAAGTCAACTGTGGTGAGGTTAGCTAGTCATAAATTTAATTAAAATGAGATTGAAAAGCAGCTCAAAATAAACGCACAAAATTCATTTTAGCTACATTTTATACTTTTAAGCATTTTTGTTAAAAGTTATAGTCCATAAATTTAATTAAAAAGCAACTCAAAAAATGCCACAAATTCATTTTAACTAAATTTGCTACTTATTTTGTTTTATTTGTGTTTTTTTTTTTTGCAAATGGATTCATTCTTTTAATTGTATTTTCAGTCTATTGTGTTAACTAAAAATACTTGTAAATTTTTGCATGTCCACAAAATTCATTTGTATTAAATTTTATACTTTTAAGCATTTTTGTTGTAAGTTATTATCATAAATTAAATTAAAAAGCAGTTTAAAAAAATCCACGAAATTCATTTGTATTATATTTTATAATTCTAAGCATTTTTGGTTAAAAATTATTATAGCTGAAGTCATAAATTTAATTAAAAAGCAGCGCATAAAAATGTGCAAAATTAATTTTATTTTCAATTTGTTATTTTCAATTATTTTTGTTGCAAGTTATTATAGTTGAAGTCATAAATTTGATTAAAATTTTTATTAAATTTGATACTTTTAAGCATTTTTGTTGTAAGTTATTATAGCTGATATAAATTTAATTAAAAAGCAGCTCAAAAATATCCACAAAATTCATTTGTATTAAATTTGCTACTTTTAAATATTTTTGTTGCTTTAATAACAAAGGTAAAGTCTTAATTGAATTAAAGAGCTGCTCAATAAAATTCACAAAACTGTTTAGTGTTGTATTTGTATTGAAAATCATACTTTTAATTGTATTTTCAGTCTATTGTGCTAACTAAAAATTCCTATAAATGTTTGCATTCTTAACAAAGTTAACTCTAATGCCCATTGTAGTTATGGCAAACTGGCAATACACACACACACACACATATATATAGTAAACAATCAGTCAGCATTGCATGTCAAGTCAGAATGATAAACGAAAATCGCCAGGCCGTGCAATAACCTTTTGTTTTGTTCTTGTAGCAGTTGTTGCTAGAGAGAAAGAAAGAAAGGAGTCCGAGACTAAAGCATGTTGCCATGTTGCCACATGCAACAGAGTGAAAAAAAAACGCAAAGTAAATTGCAGCAGCAGTCGCTGTAAGCTGCAATCGGGGAAATCGTAAAATTCTGTACCAACTGCAAGTTAATTGAAATATGAAGCACTGGGTTTCCAAATTGGAAATGCTGCTCTATTAGTCAGGTGAAAACAGTTGCTTAATTGAAGGCAAAACCAACGAAACACACACACACACACACATACAATACATACACAACTAGCTAAGAGTGTTGCCAGATGTTGAGACGCTAAATAAGCTAAAAAGTTAGCTATTTAATCTCGCAACTTTTCAGTCAAGCAAATGGCATAATTTTTAATATTTTGCAAGCTTGACTTTGAAATTAAATAAAACAATTGCCTCGTTAAGTAAATAAATTCAGGCTAATTTGAAAATAGTTTATGTAAAAATCGAAAAAATAAGCTTGTGCTTCCTTTTTATTTATTAACACAGCTTTAAAATGTGCTAATCGTAAACTAAATTCTGAGTAAAAATAAGTTAGCCACTTCTTAATATCGCAACTTTCCAGTCAAGCATATGAAATAATACCAGTTTGTAAGTAATTTGTTATTTTGATTGATTTTTTAATTCGCTTGGTTAAAAAATAAATTTATAAATGCAGAAAGTTTACGTAAAAATCGAAAAAACAAATAGAAGCTGCTATATTCTTGTGCTTATAAAATATTTCATTGAAATTACAAATATATTTATTATTGGAATATTTTACATATTAGATTTCAGGCTATAAACTATAAACTATATCTAGCTTGAAATTAGCTAAACTGGCAACACTGCTAGCTACTTAATTATAAAAAACCACTGTAGAATTAGTTCATGAGCAACAACAGCAAGAAAACTAAATACACAAACTAAAGTGAAGAGAGCGAGAGAATGAGAGGGGCAGAGTGCAGAGTGGGGGTTAGCAAACCAGGAAGTGCTGTGCCAGTTAGAGATGCCACACTGGAACGTCATCGTCCTACGTCAACACAACAGACTGCAGTATGCAAAGCTTAGTGCAAGCGAGAGAGACAGAGAGAGAGAGAGTGAGACAGAGTGAGAGCAAACGGTAGTTGGCAAGTAATTATGCACAGAAAATGGGAGCATCGTTTTAGACGGACAACAAGGAGCTGACGCGAGCGCTGCCTTTAACATCAGCAGCAGCAGTCAGCAGCAGTTTGAGAGCTGAAGCTTCTCTGTTTTGCATTTGGTCGTCGTGCTACTTATTGCTCAAGTAAACTTCACTTCACTGCGGCAAATTCTAAATGCACATTCCGTCAGGCAGCAGCAGCAGCACCACAAAGCACCATTAGTCGTTGCCCAAGGATTAACGCTAGTGTTTGCTCAAGTGCACCGACAACTTTAAAGGCGTAACATAAAAGTATTTCTCTCGCTCTCTGTTAACGGAAAAGCACTTCACAGTGTCAGGCATTCTAAAATAACAAAAAAAAAAAATGAAAATGCAGCACAAGGCAAAAAAGAAGCAGAAGAATACGTTGAGTACAACGCGTCGTATACGTGTCCTCGCATTCAAGTATTTGAAAAGCATGCTACACTTGAAGAAATTTCAGCGCAAGTTGAAGCGCAGCCTAATACTTTTTTTTTATAATAAGTAATTATTTATACAGTTTAATTTTTATTTTATTTAAACATTTTTCAATATTTAATTATTATTATTTTAATAAAATGTCAGAGCAGTTAAAGCTCAGCTTAATACGAGTAATAGTAAGAAATTATTTAAAAAGTTTAATTTTTTTATTTCAATATTTAATTATTATTATTTTAATGAGTGAGTCAAATAAAAAATATTTCTACAATTTTTTTCATATATAAAACGTAATTATTTTTTTTTAACTGCCTAATATATTTTTACTAGTAAGTAATTTAATTTGCTTTAAAAAAGTTAAACAAAATTTGGAAACTTTAAAGTGTTTAAGGTTTTTTTTTTATTGATTTTTAATGAATGAGTCAAATAAAAAATATTTTAACATTACTTATAAATATACGTAAATATATTTACTTATTTTTATCTGCCGAATTTATTTTTATTATCAAGTAATGTTATTTCTATTAAAAAAGTTAAACAAAATTTTGGAAACTTCATGTTTTTTTCTTTGACTATTTGGGCAATTTCCCAACAGTTTATAAGCCTAATAAAAACGTCAGACTTTTGTCACTCTAACACTCATTTATTGTCAATCAGTCAGTCAGTCAATCACAGCTCGTTAAAGTTGCGCCCCCTTACAATAAATTATGATTGTTGCATATGCAACAACACCTGCGGTTAATGGCATTCTGGCTGTGCAACGCTCACGTTACACATTCAACATTCCACACGGCGTTGTTGAAGCTGTGCTCAGTTACATAAAAATAACTGCGCACATGCTTGGCATTTAATATAAACAAAAACTTAATAAATAAAAGTTACTAAAATGCCAACGAAATGACGCGATGCAGAGCAAATATTTAAGCGTTGACAACTTTATAAATGATTGCACACAAAAGCGGCGAGACAACAATAATAAAAAAAACGAATGCAAAGTCCTTAGCAACTTTTAGTTATTGATCAGCGTTTTAAAATTAGCACAGTTGAATAATTATTTGATTTTCGCAAATTTGTAAATAATATTGTTTTTTTATTTTTGTATGCGAATCGTGTCATACGCCTATTTATAAGGCATGACAGACAGACAGAGAGATCAACGCGCTACGTGCCCATTTATTAAAACAAAAGCCCCCCAATGTTTTACTCACAATAATGTTTTTAGTTATTAACAACTGTATAGCGAGTTATATGTAAAGCTATAAACATGCATTTTACATGGCTTAAACAAAGCTAGGCGATAAACAACTGATATATACACTTTGATAAGCATTTAGCTTGTCTTACTCTTTCATTTTTAGTTGCAATTTATTTATTATAAGCAAGTAATCTAATTTGCATTAAAAGCAAAGTAAAACAATATTTGGAAGATTCTAAAAAATATTTTTTCAGCAATACACAACTAATATATATACTTTGATAAGAATTTAGCTTAAACTTAGTTGCTATTTTTTATTTATTGGGCAAGTAATCTAATTTGAATTAAAAGCAAAGTAAAAAAAATATTTGAAAAATTTAAATAATATTTTTTCAGCAATACACAACTAACATATAAATTTTAAAAATAATTTGGCTTGTCCTTAGTTGCCTTTTTTATTTAAACCCAAGTAAACTTATATTCATTAAAAGCAACGTAAAAAAATATTTGGAAAATTTAAATAATATTTTTTTCAGCAATTCGCAACTAATATATACATTTTAAAAAGAATTTAGCTTGTCCTTAGTGGCCTTTTTTTATTTAATAGCAAATAAACTTATTTTCAATAAAAGCAACGTAAAAAAATATTTGGATAATTTAAAAATTATTTTTTCAGCAATACGCAACTAATATATACACTTTGATAAAAATTTAGCTTTTCCTTAGTTGCCTTTTTTGTAAATTTATTTGCAAGTAATCTAATTTGCATTAAAAGCAAAGTAAAAAAAAAATATTTGCAATTTTTTTCAGCAATACACAACTAATATATACATTTTAAAAAAGAATTTAGCTTGTGCTTCGGCCTCATTTTTAGTTGCCATTTATTTATTTATAAGCAAGTAATTTAATTTGCATTATAAGCAAAGAAAAAAAAAACTTTAAATTATAATTATAATATTTAAGAAATTCTTAGCATATTTATTTATTTACATTTTATCAGTCAGTCTAATAATACTTCTTAGTTAAGCAGCTAAATAAAATGATTATTTATTTTCTGCTGCTTTGGACTAGACAAAGTAAACTCTAAATTAATTTATTTCCATTAAGCTCTGGCAGCAAACTCTTATGTTTAAACAATATGCATAATTAAGCTGTGCTCTGCTCTAAACTTAAGCTTGTTTAATGAAATTGCAAAAGCTTTTTGTTGGCACACACAAGTGAAAATCGCAAAGCTTATGGACAAACAAATCTCTACACTAAACAAAATGTTGTGGGCGCTTTCGCTTTATAACAGAAAATGAAAATTTATATTTGCTTACAGCATTTACTAGTAGTATATATACAACAATTTAGGTTAGATATATGTATCTACTGCATAGACAGCCCACAAAGTTAAAAAACTGCAAGCCAAGCAGCCCACGCAGCATAGAAAAAAAATCTATGGAAGACGCTGCTGCTGCTGCTGCTGCCAAAATGACTTGCGACATGTAATATAAATATTTTAAGACACTTGGGCGCGTGTGGGCGTGGACAGAGATTCACGCTCATTTTACTCCAGAGACAAATTGTGTGGCGCACATAAAAAAGTAAGTACTAAAATTACTAAAAATGAGCTATGAAAGCTGCGCAAAAACTTGCAAATTTACTTAAATTAAGGCACATTTGTTATTAAAGCCAAACTAAGTTTGTAACAAATTGCCAGTTTAGCAAACCAACAGCAGCTAAAATTATTTATAAGCTCGCTTGTTATATTTGAGTTGATTATCAGGCCACAGTTATGTTGATAAAAATCTGCAGCAAGCGATAAGATACGAATTTATATTGTCAAAATTGCATAATGTTTAAATGCTAGTTAGAGAGCAGCAATTTTTGGTTGTCAATCAACTGTCAGGGCAGCAGCTAAAGCGATTTGCAATCAATGCGGGGCCCTGACACATACAAAGTTAGATATGTAAATAGTCTAACAAAAGCAAAAACTATTTGCCAATGAGCAACTATTTTATTACCATTGCAGTCTTTCTTTCTTTGGCTTTGCTTTGGACATTTCTGTGAACGTTTGCATAAATCCATAATGAGATTTAAAATGTGCCAACAATTGCATATGACATTGCCAATTGCAATCAATAAGAATTAAATACAATTTGACTACAAAAATAAGCAATTTTATTTATAGCTAGGAAATTGATTTTGAGCGGAAGCTCAGTTAGTTATTTGTTTATGCAGCTTGTGTGTCTGTTTATATTAAATTGTGGCAAATTAATTAACAATTTAACAGCTGTGCAAATATTGTTAACAAACTCATTAACTTGGCCTTACATTTGCTGCTTATTATATACAAATTGTTGCAGCAAGTTTATAGTTTGTTTATAACATTTAAATGTGTTTTATTTACAGTTTGTATTTTTAGCTGCAAACAATTTTTTAAAAATTTTTATAAACAAAATGCAAGCTTATTTTATTATTATTAAAGCATACTAAAAATAGCCTTTGTTTTATGCTTAATTGTTTATGTTGCAAGCGCGTAACTGTCAACATGTTGAGACTAATTAAAGTAGATACGAAATAGAACACAATGATGATGGCGTTGATAATGCCTAAGATAATGCTGATGAGTTGACCGCAATAAAGCCTTTTGATCTAGTGCAGTGATATAGATAAAGGCGACCGAGCTAAATCAGAGGCAAATAACCCCTTTAGTTAAATACTGTGCCACAACTGGAAAATTGTGCATTTTGAAAGCCCAAGAGAGAGGAGCAGAGCAGGGCGTGTGTATAAAGTACAGCAGATGCTCCACATAAAATTCGTGTGACACACGTTTGGGGGCACAACCGAGGGCTGGGAGCAAAACAAACAAACGCTCTTGCCTTTCCATGTTGTGCTGTGTGGCAAGCTAAATGAGGCGTGACATAGAAAAACAAGAAGAAGCAGAGCATAAAAGAGTGAGTGGGCGGGCAGCCACTTGGCAATTGGGAACACACAGAGTGCAACAACAACAACAGCAAACAAAACAAAACATAAATACGCATTGTTAGCAACACTGGCACATTGAAGCTTGGAAAATTGAAAAGCTTAGGCCCAAAGTCAGCAACAAACTTGTACGAAAATTGTCAAAGGGTCGAAAGTTCGCACAATTAAACGCAAAGCGACTTTAATTAAATTGAGTGCAATAAAATTTAATTGCCACGCCCATGACTGCTGCACGCCCCTGCGCTTGCTAAACTGCTTTTGATGTATTACACGTTGCATGCCACATTGCTGAGAGTCAATCATGTATAGCGTACTGGCGGCCTAACGAGTTTGCCAGCTACTGAAGCGTTAAGCCCCCACCCGCGCCATAATTATTTTTACATGCTGTGCCTTAACTATTTATTAAACGAAAGCCAATTGTCACATGTAGTAAAGCGTTGACAGCTTGCCACATTATGTTGCAGCAACAGCAGCAGCCAGTTGTGTGTACATGCTGCGCATTGTTGCTCCTGCTGCAAAATGTTGCAAGCGGCTAGCCCTAGCTTCCTTTCTTCCCTCAGCAGCATCTGCCACAGCAATTGCCAAATGGTCCATTGCCGCCGCACCAGCCGCAGCGTGTAAATCCCGAATAGATGCCATAGGGACAGGGTCCGCAAGCGCAATCCGGATACGGTCCAATGTAGAAAGGATTAAACGGGCAGCACATGTTGCCGAAACGCTTTGCTATATGTAATAATTGCTATAGCTTCGTTTAGCTTAATTTTGTAACTGAGCTCACAACTAGAATGTTCAAATATTGTAGCCAAACTGTAGCCAACTATGTTGCTCAGCAGCGGCAGCGACAGCGGCAGCGCTGCTCACCGCAGCAATCGAGTCCGCTCAAGCACATGATGCACAATTCGCAGCAGCGCAGCGAGCGCGAAGGCGCGCCACAGCACAAGCCACAGGAGCAAGTGTGTCCAAAAGGCGAGAAGACATCATAGGAATTGCAGCCACAGCAGTAGCGATCCTTATAGACTCTTAAGCAACGATTAACACAAGGCATATTCGCTGTGTGGAACGTGTGTGGAACGCAACGCTGGCAGCGTTATATACTAGTATTTAAAATTTTGAAATAGTTTAAAACGCTACATTGTTTAGTTTGCCGTTAAGCTTGAGCAGTTTTTTTTTCCAAGTTAATTTAATTAGCAATCAGGTTTTTTGTATGCAATCAGCGTATAAATAAAATTCCTATGAACTAATCTTATCGTTAATAAAACGCAAAACCAATTATAATTAATTATAAGATCTACGCTTGCAGATAGTAGTGCAATAATATTGGAACACTATTGAACTCATTTAAACTATTTAAATGCATAGCATACGCTTAAATAAATGCAAATCATTGCTAATACAACAAGCGCTGAAAGTGAAATTTTCTATTATCAGTCACACACACACACACATGCATGCTTAACATACGATCTGCATAATGTGGATTTCGTTCGTGTGTGTGTATTTTGGGCTCGTGGGCAGCGCAGTTGTCGGCTTGAGTCGTCGCTCTAGCTTAGGCACCTGCCTTTTGCTGTCGATTAGCGGGCGTAGCTCTCGCAATTCTTCCCCTCGCCCCCTTCGCCATGCCACACCCTCGCTGCTGATCGTTAGCCCACCGGTTGATTGTTTGGCTTGGTGAGCAGCAGCAGCAGCCGCCAGCTAAAATTGGCGATTAGTCAAAATGATGTCACCGAGTTATTTTGATTGTTTTTTATACACACACACACACACATACCTATGCATATTTATTTATTTATTTCGCGTTGCTTTGGCATTTTCTATACGCTCAATTCCAATACTAGACTATAAATTTCATGTCATCATTTTGGCGGCTCTTACCTCCAGTGCAGGTTAACTTATTTCCCCAGCATGACAATTGCAAATGCGAAAATATAATAAAATATTATGACAGTTTATGCTGTATCAATTAACAACTATAAAGTGTAACAGGCCATAAAACAGCGCCGAAATGTCAAACTCATTTAAAATGATTCTTTTTAATCTTGTTTCGCTATTGTTGATGACTAACGTAGCGTCGCATGATTTCATACAACAAAACCAATTTATATATTTTACAAGAGATATACACATGTATATAGAGTCCCATATTGGTCGTCAGATCCATCAAAAACTGAAATGCGCAGAGGCATTAAATTAAAAACAATGCATGACATACGACGCCAAAAGCCAGAAAACCGCAAACAAAACAAAACTGCGAATAAGCACAAACAACATACATAAATAAAAACACTCATCAAATTACGAAATGCCTTAAAAATAGTTAAGGGCAAACAAAAAAGGGGGCGTGGTAGCCACTAAAATTAAAATCAATTGCATTGCCTGGATTTTCTGCAAGCCAAAAAAAAAAAAAACAAACATAAAGAAAAGGCAGCCACAAAACAACAAAAAAATGTGTGAAGCGTCAAAGCGTGGGTGAGAAACCGCTGCTCGTAGTAACGGCATATGGGAGGGAGTGTAGCTATGGTGTGTTTGTCGGGGGAGTGGGGTGTTGTAGCTAGCCCAGCTGCTACGTTGCGTTTGTCGCATTTACGTCGTTTTGCGTTTTTATGAATGAACATTTTTTTATCATTTGTTTTTTGTGTTTTTTAAATAAGTCTAGCTGAGATTATGCGTCATTTTTTGATGCTTTTGCTTACCCTTTTATGTAAAGTTGGTTGCTGCTGCTGCTGCTTCTTCTTTAGGCTGTGCTTAACTGTTTTTTTATTTTCTTTATTGTGTACTCTTATGTATGTATGTGTTTTCACCTAGTGGCTGCTTCTGCTTGTTTGTTTTTCTTTTATTTATTTATATTTTCTGCGCTAACTTTGCACTTGCAAATTTTGTTGACAGACTTAATACAACTACAAGTTGTATGTTTTTTTGGGCTGGCTATCTTCGACTTTGGTTCTGCCAACCGAGACGCACAGGCAACACATACACAATCATAAACACTCACACACACACACACACGCACGCTTAAGCACTTGTATACACACTAACAACAGCGTCTTAAGCTGCGTTTTAATTTGCTTGCTGCTTTACTTAAATAATTGCTCTTGCACTAATAATCAGCGTTTTTCTTTTCGACTTTTAAGACGCGCCTTTATTAGCCTATATCTTATCAACATCAACGAATATTGTTTACGCAGCGGTAAAATAAACGTACACCGTTGCTGTTTAACCTGGCGTTAGTTTAATTAAACACACTTTTTATTTATTATTTCAGCCAACAAAAACATTCGTAGCTTTTGCGATTAGCACGGTTTTTCCGAACGACGGCTTCACTCACGTCCGTTCGCAACAAGAGCTGAATTTAATTTATTTATTTAAAAAAAAAGTTAGCTGAGTGTGGCGGTGAGTCGATAGCATGTGGCTCAAAGCGGTGCTGTTAATGACTCTGTGCGCTGTTACTTAACAGTGGTGTTAACCAATTTTGAAATTTAAATTAAGTCAACTAAATTTTAACAAAGTTTTTATATATGTTACGTGCTTTGCTTTTATTGTTACAATTAGGGACTTAGGATAACATTTAGTGGCACACAGGACACAATAATTAGACACCTTATGACTTGACTGCTTTCCCCTGGGACTAACTCTATTCGCTCTTGTCTTTACCCTCACTTTTCGCTGTCTCAGCGGCACTCTTTCGCTGTTGTCGCGCACGTTCCTTCAGCTGGGCTGTCTTCAACGTGGCCATCATTTGCGTCGAGTTGTAAAGCCAAGTGCCCTAGAATAGCAACATTTAGCAAATATGAGGACACGTGTCCCAATAATTACTTACAATGAGTAACATGCAGTTCAACAGTATGGGAATGGAAAAAACTGTTGAAATAAACAGTCCATTGCTATCGAAATACTGCTGCTTGGAGAATGTCCGCCAATTGTTTGCTGCGTATTCATTAATACTTTCGGAGAAGTATACAACCAGCACTGATAAAGAATAAAATAAAAAGTTTATGATGGCTGGCAATCAATAAATTATTACTCACATAGAAACAAGAAAAGGAAAACCTGAAAGTTTGTATTATTGCGTGTAAGTAGCGCCGTACTCGTGGTAGCTACATGCAATAGGATTAAACCAATTAGCCATGGATCCTTCCAGTCTATCTGTAATTCGACATGTGAAATGGTGTTGTTGTGATATGAAATATTAACGACTTACGCTCAATAAAAATGACCAGTAGCCAGTTATTTCGTTGACTTCAATTTCACCAGGATGCATGTCGTCTTACGCTTAATAAACACAAACTAATTTAGGAATGTCAGAAATTCCGGCAAACATGTAAACAAAAGAAATATCAAACTCTTAACTTATCGATCAATTTAGCGATACTAAACAAAAAATACCAACAGCTGTAGTAGTTGCAATGGCAGCTCAAACTTTTCCCGTCAAAATCTTTCTTTATAAAAACTATAATTGTAGAAAAAATACTCAAGCTGCGGAAAAAAAGTCTACAAGCATGAATAAAATAATTTGCTTTTTTCAAGAGGAATTAAAACTTCAATGCCTTACTTCACACTAAAAACAGCTTTTTTGAATAAAAAAAATTGTCAGAACTGAAAATTTGCTCCATACGATTAAAAATCACATCGATAGCATCAGTAGTGCTATCGATTTTTTCCAAATATTACTTTGCTTTCACTGACAACATTAACAAATCAGAAAATATCACAAAGAATTTGTTGAAAATCATTCAAAATTATAGTAAACATACTCAAAGCATTATTTAATTGCTCAACTAGCGTGTGTAGCACTTCAAACTGGAAAAAACTTAAACGTGCCCCTTGTTTCAATAGCTCGCAGTGACAATTGGAAATTCGAGCTAATAACAAAGCGAGCGTCGCAGTCGCTGCGCATTTTTTTTGTTGCTGAATGCGGCTGCAGTCTGCTTGGTGCTGCTGGTGCTAGTTTGTATTATTAGTAAATAGATGCGGAATTACCGCTAGCTAAGAATCAAACAGCAACAACGACACGCAACGGCAGCCGGTTCAAAGACAGGCGGCGACTTCTTCACTCCAAGTGTCGCAGGCCTCGCAGCAGCCGTGCCCGTGCCAATCATAGACTCAAATTTAATTCGCTTAGGCGTCGACGGCTATATCAGCAACATATTGCCAAGTCAACCCAGCTCGATATGGCTGTAAAACAAAACAACAATGATGCCAATGAACCAGCCAAGGCCAATGCCGCTGGTAATACGGGAAGTACTGGCAGTGGCAGTGGAGCGGATGCAAAACCGAAAACCAAAACTGCTAGTACTATGTGTAGCGATGACAGTAGTGTAGGCGGTGTAGGCGTGGCAACCGGCAACATGGATGACAATGCGACCAATGCGTCTGCAAGTCGAGGCGGTGACTTGGAAGGAGCCAGCAAATTACCCGAAATGCAGCAGTTCTACACTGTGGTACAGAACTTAAAGCCAGAGGATCAACGGAATCCTGAAATTATCAGCAAGGCTTTGATCCACATTTTGGCACGCAAGCAAATGCCAGAAACCGAAGCAGCGATTAAGCGATTCAGAGATGAAACACTCCAAATGGGCAAAATTCTAGCGTTACCTCATATGCAACAATTACTGCCGTTTTACATGAATGCGGTTTACGATATAATGACAGAATCTGAAGGCACACCATGCTGTGCGGTGTCAATTGTATTCGACTTATTTAGTCCAGAGTTGATAATTGAATGTGTGCGATCGCTGCTGGACTCAAATGCGCCGGATGCTAGCCTACGCAAAACGGTGGGCTTGCTCTGCCAATGGATAATCTGGCCGTTCTGTCAGAATCTCTATTTATGGGTAATGGAGCTGCTGAAGGGACTGCGCGATCGAGAAAAGAATAAGCTGCTGGATCAAATAGCCTTGGATAATATAGAGCATCTAAGCCGCACGCTAAGGCTTCCAGCGATGCGTCCAAGGGCGGCACCCATTGTCGTATACATGCTCAGAAATATCTATCAGACACCAGAAATATTCCACAAGGTAAGCTTAAGCAGTTAAAAGTGTACTGGTTATTTATACATTTTTGCTTTGTAGGTAATGGGTTTCATACCCAAGCTTATAAAATCGATGCATAATCAAGCCCACGTGGATGAGCCAATACGCACGCTATTACAACAATTGGTGGATTTGGCAAATGCGTTAATGATACGCTTTCACGAATATGATGACCTCTATGCGCCCATTAAGCATGAACTGCAAATGTTTGAGCCATCTCCGAATAGTTTGGCGATTGCACGCGAGATGACTGAGTATGGCGGGCCAATAGATCGACGCAATGCGCGTGTCGGTTTGGTTAATCTGGGCAACACCTGCTACATGAACAGCGTGCTGCAAGCGCTAGCCATGACCAGCGAGTAAGTTCAGCAACGGACATTGCATTTCATTGCATTGCTGAAGCTTTGTTTTTTCTATAGTTTCAGTCGTCAGATTTTGCTGATTGAGAGTGGTTCGCAGCTGTTGCACAAGGTGCAGCAACAAATTGCGTTGATGCATCATTCAATGCGCTATGAGTTGACGCCATCGCTGGTGTTGAATGCCACACGTCCACCGGGTTTTACGCCCGGCCTGCAGCAGGACAGCTCCGAGTTCCTAGGCTATTTGCTGGATCTGCTGCACGAACACGAAATCAACAGCGGTGCTGTGGAGAACGCTACGGGCAAAGCTAAAAACGAGGCTAATGAGCAGCAGCTAGTGGCCGCTGGTGTTATACCCTACAACAGCAAGGATCAGCAGCTGGCCAACTATATGCCGCGCTCAAATGTAACAGCTAATGGCCCCACCACCCCCACCAATGCACAGGCCAAGCAGCTGCCGTCAACCATTGACAAAACATTTGCTGGTAAATTGTCGACCACATATAAATGTTTGAGCTGCACCTGGCAGAGTCGCAATGAGGATAGTTTCCGTGAACTGCAGCTGTCCTTTCCCGACGACAAGGAAGAGTGCGGCGCCAACAATTATTCGGTGCAGGACCTCATCGACTACTACTGCTCGCCGGAGCAATTGATTGGCGAGAATCAATACTTTTGCCCCAACTGCAAGAAACTCTGCGATGCCGAGCGTCGCATTGGGATCACTCAGCCGCCGCGCAATCTTATTCTAACGCTCAAGCAGTTTAAGTACGATCAAAAGTATCATTTCCGCACCAAGCTGATGCACAAGGTGTTCCATGACGAAAGCGTAAGTGGCAACAAGTTGTTGTTATAAATATTAAATAGCTGTAGTATCAATTTAATATGTTGTTGCAGGTTATTGTTAAGGTCTGTGCCAACGATTCGCTGCAGGAGAACTGCATGGTGCAGTACGATCTGTATGCAGGTGTGGTGCATGCTGGTTACAGCATGGACTCGGGTCATTATTTCACTTTCGCTGCGGATCAGTCGAAGAACTGGTTCAAGTTCAACGATAGTCTGGTGACCAGCTCTGAGCCACAGGAGATGCACAGTCTGACCTCGCCCAACACGCCTTATATACTCTTCTATCAGATGTGTGGTCGTTCCAGCGATCATGCACCCAATGCCACCATGCATCCAATGGTGCCAGTGCCGGTGGTGGTGCCGCTAGCGTTGGAGGAACTGCCGCGCACGCTGCGTGATTATGTCAAACAGGATAATCGTGATTATCACGATGAGTTGCGCCTGCAGCGCTTTAAGCGCAATGCCAAGCGCAACAATGCGAACAGCTTTAGCAGCATTAGTCGAAATGGTTACGATGGCGATGATGATGATGAACAGTCGCCGCCGCCAAGCGGTTGTGGAGGCAATGATCTGGGCTTGAACTGCAATCGCTTTGTCTACTGATCGAGTCGGCAGTCGTCGTGGTGGGTTAGTAGTGTTGTCAGGCTAGCATATATATGTCTATATATATATCTATATATATATAAGGCGCACGCAATGCGATTGTCATTTGTTTACATTTGTATGCGTTATATACATATGTGTATATGTATTATAGTTCTGTATTTATTTTATATACTACATTGCGAATGATATAACTTTAATGTTATCTAAGTGACATAGAAAATATATATGCATCATATTTAAATTGCCCAATTCCTTAGCTAGCTTCACACAAACACACACACACACACACACTTATACATTGTTGTTGTAATGTTCCTTAAGCCAGCTCACACACACACACTTTTAATTATAAAGTAGCAACTACAGAATGTAACTTCAATTATGAAATTGTTATAATTTTTATGCATTGTTTTTTGTTAACACAAATTTAGTTTTAAACATACATCTAAACGTATATACATACATATATAAATATTATTGCTTACCACATATACAACAAATTCTTAAATCAAATGAATGTTATTGAATTGATGTTTATTCTAAGAGAAGGCCTGAACGCTTATCGGCATTGCTGTTTTTCAAAAACTATTTACCTTTATTTTTGACGCTTCGGTTTTCTTTATTGTAAACTTTATTTATTTTATTAAACAAATATTTTCTTTTATATATTTTGCTATCATTTATTTGTTTAAGTTTATGGCTTTATTTTCATATAATGTTTTTATCGCCGATAAGCTCTACAACAACCAGGGTTTATAATTAATTTCAGCTTACATGCTAACCAAATATTAAAACAAAACAACAGACAGCCTAAAGTGAGAAATACCTATCTTCCAACTCTGGCCTACAATATAAAGTACTATTAACCTAAACTACCAAAAAACAAAAAAATACAATTTAAAACGCACAACAAAGTGTGCTCGTAGACTAAATGACTAAAGCTTTTTTAATACAAAAAAAAATGCAAAGACAAATTAAGTTAAATTTTAAAGTTATTAATTTCCTCTTTGTAAATTTCTAAAATTTATTGTCCACGAATTTTGGTGATAAGCCAACTTATGCATTGTTTTATGCGTTAAGTTTTTGAATATTATTACAATTTAATTGGAATAAATTCATTATATGCTGTAACTTGAAAATATTTAACATGTCTATCTGTAAGTGTATTAATAAATGTATTAATAAAACTGAAATCATTCATAAATTAAGTCTTTTCTCGTAACATCGAAAAGAAAACTCGTTTGATTTGGATAATATAATCGTAAATTTGTGATTTACATATTTTTTTATTGCCGAAACAATTTTTTTAATTATAATTTTTTATTTTATTTAAAAGTTAACAATATCGATAGTTCCCCTCCGATATATTTGGGCGCTCGATTCTATCGCTCTAACATCTATCGTTGCCGCGCTACTCCCACTATATTATTGTAGATGATACTCGCTTGCTGGTTTCTTATGTGGTTTTTGTTGTTGTTGAGCACGGTGCCAATTTGTTTACTCTCTCTTGAAATCGCTAATAAATTAATAAAGCATTTACGCCACCGTCTTTTTAGTCGTCTTTAAGCGCTGGAACTAAAACAACACAGTTAATACCTGGAAAGTTATATTTGTTCTGACACGCGTGGCGCACAAATAAGGCAAATAACGACTTGAGAGCCAAGGAATTAAAACCATTTTTTATAAAGTGTACTCAAAGCAAGAAAAATTATAAAAGAAAGCAACAACGGCAGCTGCAGCAGCTGAGAACAAGAAGTATAAAACTCTTCGCAGTTTATGTAAATACAAATATTTTGTTAGCTTCTGTACGTAAGTTTACTTTAGCAACAATAACAAAGGCCTTTAAAGCGCAATTGATTTATTGTTGTTGCTGGGCCTGAGTGGGCAAGAACTAAAAAAAACATAAAGTGCAACAACAAGCGGGACAGCTGTTTGAGATAAAAGTTTGGCGTAAAAGCTTTCGACGCCCCGGTCAACGTCCTGCGGCCGCTAAAGTGAGGTTATGCACGTGAATAGCGCCTGCTGAAGGTGAGCGAAGGACATTGCGCCTGCCGGCCATAACACGCGCCCACAATATCCTGCGTCATAAGCAATAAAATAAAAAGGATCACAACATGCGCATTTTTCCTGTACGCCTGTCGGCCGTCTCGTCCTCCATGTCGAGTCTGGCCAAAATGTTGGACTTTTACTCGGGCTTCAATCCCTCGCCGCTGTCTATAAAGCAGTTTATGGACTTTGGTAAGCATAATCAGCATTTAATTAAATGTACACACATGTCCTTCTCTTAAGTATTTACATTGTATTTACTTGCTGACAAATTAATTTAGATTTATGTTGTTGTTTACAAAGTATAACAAAGCTTGTTCAGTAACATTTATCAAGCTTCATCAAGCTTAAACGTAAACACAATTAAAACAAAGAGCAAGCGCGTGCTCTCTCTCTCCCTCTCTTTCTCTTACAAAGCCAGCTAAATACTTTGATCTTATCGGCACTATTGCATAATCAATAGTTTTAAACTAACTACAGTATAGCATCGATTTATTAAAAAAAGGGGGCATGCTGTTTATGCCTACGTGACAGCTTAAGCTTGGCTTTACTGCGGAATATTCCCGTTATCTAATACCCAATTTAAGTTCATTGAAATGCCAATTAAGCATTTTATTCCGACTGACTCAGTTGCAAGCAAAAACTGTTGATTATGCAGATCGAAAGAGAGAGAGAGAGAGAGAGAGAGAGAGCGCAGCAGTAAAGAGAATGAGCATAAACAAAGTTGTCATTTTTAAATGAGCCTAAGCTTTGTAAAACTAGTAGAAACGGAAGTTTGTCATAAGTCAGCAATGAAATAAAATACTTGCATTGATAGTTGATAGTTGATTGTCTGTGTCTGTTACACCCCCCTGAACTGACAGACCGCCCACTAGTTGCAGTTGGCGGCTCGCGTGCCGCCCAAGGACATTTCAATGTCAGTTACAATGCACAATAACAATAAAAGCATTATTCATGCATAGTTACAAACATACGTACTTGTGTATATCTAAATAGTACAGGCAAACACTTTGTTCTAAGCTCTAACAAAACCTGCCCCAATAAGCAGCAGCTAGAGAACGTTTATAAGCTAGACAAATGCCCTAGAAATTGATTTAAAATAATATGTGCCAAGTCATATTCTGTGCAAAATAATAACAATGGAAAATTTACAGTTATATCTAAACCAAAACGTAGTATACATTAATTAAATTGAATTTAAATGCATAACACACTAACAAAACAATAGAAAGCAAGCTAATCAGCTGGCTAATCAACTCGAGTTGATAAAACTAAATTAAAATTCGCAAAAATGCAAAACAAAAACAAATTTTTTATCAGCAGTCTGCAGATTAGCAAATTAAAGTTTGCAGATAAATTCAAATTAATTAAAACCTAATGTAACAACTCTCGTTAGTTAATAGCCACAGGGTATAGCTCAAGTGACGGCGGCTTTAAGGTTTTGTATTTTTGTATTTGTTGACTGCTTGAAAAGTTCTCAACGTTTCGGGGCGACACAAATGGCAAGTGACTTGGAAACAATGCCCAACTAAGTGCCCTGCCTAGTTAAGTTGGATTTTTTAGTAGCCTGAGAGCAGCAGGAGGAGGAGGAGCAGTCGGCTATAAATAGCTAAACAAGACATGATGTTGGCTCCTCTCGGGCGGCACGTGAACAATTTTAAACAGGTCTTAGCCATAAATTATGAGTACAGTCGACCCTAGATAAAATATTTATTATTGTTTACGCGCATTTGTTTTGATTTTGTATGGGTTAGTTAGTGAAAGCAATTGTCAACAAGTATAATTTGAACTTCGTGGTGTGTGCGATAAGATTATCAAACAAACCGCTTGGCAACTGTACTTAGTAGCAGGCCTTAGTTAGCTTATAAGCTTGCAATTTACGACGGCTGGTTAGCGTATAAAAAATGAGGTCGACTGCTAAAAGAAAACTGACATTGGAAAACTGTGAAAAGTCACAACTATAGAAACTATTATGGCAAGCATATGTGAAGAATATGTATGCGGCCAGCTAGCTAACAATAATATTTTTATTTAATATAATATTAAGTATACGCAACGCCCATTTTAATCATGTGCTGCGTGGGCTAAATTTGATGCGATAAATAAATACATATATAAACTATAGCAAGATTGCAGCGACTTATATATATAGTCTATGCTATATCTTTAGTTGAAATGACAAACACGCTTTATTTTCAAATGGAAAATTTTTGACGCAATAGTTAAGAGCTGTCGGCTTGCAGAACATTTCGTTTGGACTTTGTCAAACTAATAGATACATATGTATATAGAACTTTGTATTGGCTAAACCGGTGTGCAAGAAAACAAAACAAAATTAGCATAATAAACACGCAAACTATACGTCAAACCAAAATAGAAGAAGAGCAACAACAGCAAATCCAAAAAATAAATAAACACTTGTGCAAAAGACACTTTCTGATAATAATAATAGGCACACGCGCTACAAAAATATATAGAGGCTAAAGATTAGAGCAGGGTAGACCGGCAATATAAGCATTAAGCACGCTCTTTGTTGTGAACTCTTTGTCAGAACTCTTACAAGAGCGTGACATCTGTGTGTGTTTTAGTGTGTGTGTGTGCGGCTGATGCAATAGCTAGCACCAACAGCTGTTTTTAGAACATGCTCAAATCAAAAGAGAGCGAGTAAAAGAGTGCAAGAGGGCTGCTGCTGCTGCTGCTTGTGACGTCACGCAGAATGTTTGCCGAAGTCGTCGCTGTTGTCAATGTAAATGAGCAAGTAATTGAAATGGTCTTTGGGTAATTGCAATTTGCGCAAATCCGCTATGCGCTCTCTTTCTCGCTCTCACACTGACCTTGCCTTGTCGATTGCGTGCTTGAGCTTATTGTAAATTATTTAAAGCATTTGCCAATTCAATTGCAAGCACTCACCTCAACGGTCATTATATAGGTAGTCAACAAACAATTTGCAGTAAATTGAATGCGTGACACGCAGACTTGTCATAGTGTTGATAACTAAATCACTTAACGCAAACGTATAGCGAATTAGAAGGCCAATGAAAGTGAGGCTAAAACGGCGCTTATCAAGCAAATGCATCAAAACTTTTGACAACTAGCAGACAGCTAATGAGCACAATCAACAATTATGCGCGTCTGGAGCTTTATTTATAAAAAAAAATTGCTATAATAAAATAAAAATATCGCAAAAAGCGGAAGGCAAAATCAGCAACAACAAAATCACACACAAGCGCATATGTGTGTGTGTATGTGTGTATAGAGAATAAAGCTCTAAATTTGTTTTGAGGTCAGCAGCTGACGTGTTTACGTGAAGCTTTTGGAGAAGCGCGAGCGGTGTTGGGGTGTGTGTGTGCTGCTGTTAAAGTGCCGCGCGTGTTTCTGATCGCTTTACAAGCGCGCGGCGCGCTCTCCCGCTCTCTTGCTCTCTCTCCAAACAGCCGGCAAGTTCTCGCAAATTCGAATTTCATATTTAAGCGTAGCGCTTACGTTTGCTTGTTTTGATTTTGGTTCGCGCACCTTTATTGAATTTCAAGTCAGACGGCAGCAACGTTTGTTTTTGTTTTTCTTGTGCCTTTGTTTTTATGACTTGTTTTACTGATTCTGTTTTGTTTTCTCGTTTCGTTACAAAATGGCGTCGCACACACTATTATATAAGTAAACAAGTATAAATACATATCAACAATTGTCTGTGTCGCATTCTGTTTGTAATTTGGCGCTCTTTGATTATCGCTTCTCTTATCGCACTTGCCATAGATTAATAACATTGTTGCGGTCATCGTTAAGGCGCTGGCTCATAAAAATAGGCGTGTCTCTGGGTTGGGGGTTCTCTCTGTTTTTGGGTTCAAGGCTTCAAATTAAGTCGTAAACAACTTCGTCTGAGTTCATTGCGCTTATCAATTTGCTTTCAATTGCTTGTTTTTCATGCCTACGACTTTATCGGTTTGGTTTTGTTTTTGTTACGAAATTGTTGACAATTGGCATACACAGCAAGAAAGAGCAGCAGAAAGCAAAGTGCAAAGTATTTTTTTTTTGCTTTATGTGAAAATTGAACTTTTGTTAATTTATATAAACGAGTTTGTTAATGTGCCCAATTTATCAGTTACAGTTTGCGGCTGTTAAAATTCACAATAAACGCTTTAATTAGCACTGTAATCGTAAGTAGTAGAAGGCGTAGATATCAACAAGTGTTTAACAAAACAACAAGATATGGGGCAATGTGTATTCGGCTTAATCATAAAAGGCTAATAGATTTAAAAATAAATACGCTCGTGCATAAGCAAAGCTTTTTGTTAATGCAAATCCCATTAAGAAACAGAACTTAAGTCAGCATTGTAGTCACAAAGTCATAAAAAACAAAGAATAATATATAGCAAAATTTAAACACATGTACATATGTGAATAATGCATACTAGTTATAAAAACTGAACTGCAAAGTAAGAATTTTTGTTTAATACGTACGCTTATAATTTTTCGAATTCGATAGCTGAAATCAGCTTCAATTTGAAGCATAATGTATTTCAAGTGCATTTTTATATTATTTCGATTTGCTGCAATAGATTTCCATACTGCATATAGGCACTGACGTCTTTTGATGACGGTTGCAATATATTTCTTTAGTTGATACGCTTCTGTTAACAAAGAGAATGCAACTTTTATAAACAAAAATGTTAAAAATAGATTTATACTATGGAAATTCTTTATGCATAAATGGCTGTAAATTGTAGTTTACGTTGCATTTGCAGCTTAGTCTAGCTTTACTGTACTGCTTACATTTCTATTATAGAATGCGCTATAATTTATACAAGTTCCGATTCAGCGCATTTTACTAGCCGTATACTTAATATGCATTTTACGCTGATCGTCAATTGAACTGATTAAGCAATGCACTTGTATTGTATAAATTATTATGTATATGTTTGACTGCAAGATTGTTTGCTTTACTGACCCACAAACTGAACACATGATCAATCGCAACTGCGTCTGCAAGTAAATTGCCGATAAGCCAAACCAGTCCAAAGCACTAAAATTTAAACAAGCTAATCAACTTATGCTTTATAATTTCTTTTTACTTGCGCAGGTCAAAATGCCTGCGAGAAGAAATCGTACATATTTCTGCGTAAGGAGCTGCCCGTGCGATTGGCCAATATAATGAAGGAGATAGCGCTGCTGCCGGATAATTTGCTGCATACGCGTTCAGTGAGCGAGGTGAGCTCGTGGTATGTGAAGAGCTTCGAGGATGTGCTGGAGTACGAGAAGGCCGAACCCACGCATGACAATCTGCAAAAGTGTGAAATGAATAAAACAGTTTAATTATATGTATACTAATTTGTTTATATTTATTGTTTTCGACAGATTTGTGCGCGATTTGGATCTCATTAGAAATCGACACAACGATGTTGTGCAAACTATGGCGCAGGGTGTTATCGAAATGAAGGAGAACGAGGGCGGCTTGGTGGATGCGCCCACAGAGAGCTCCATACAATACTTTCTCGATCGGCTCTATATGTCGCGCATCAGCATACGCATGTTAATCAATCAGCATAGTGAGTATGGACCTAACTGGGCTGTTCGAAATTTCGATTTCGAATTTTTGAAAATGGATTAAAAGCAAATCGAATCGATTTTCGAAGCGACCTATGTAAGTTATCTCTTTTATGAACTATTTATTAAACTTATCTTTAATTTGCAGCTTTGCTCTTCGGCGCTAATCCGCACTCGGGTGGTCGGCATATTGGTTGCTTGGATCCCGCCTGTGATTTGTCCGACGTTGTGCGTGATGCGTATGAGAATTCGCGTTTTCTCTGTGATCAATATTATCTGACGAGCCCCGCCTTGGAGATAACACAGCATAGCAGCATTAAGGAGGAAGCATTACCCATACGCACCGTCTACGTGCCCTCACATTTATATTATATGCTCTTTGAGCTTTTTAAGAACTCCATGCGCGCCGTCGTGGAGCATCACAATCATGACAATAATGACACGCTGCCGCCTTTGAAAGTCGAAATCTGTCGCGGCAGAGAAGATATTTGTGTCAAGATCTCCGATCAGGGTGGCGGCATACCGCGCTCCCAGTCCGATCAGCTATTTAAATATATGTACAGCACAGCGCCGCAGCCGTCCAAGTCGGATCTGCATACAGTGCCGCTGGCTGGCTATGGCTACGGTCTGCCCATATCCAGGCTATATGCGCGCTATTTCCATGGCGACATTGTGCTGCTCTCCTGCGAAGGCTTTGGCACCGATGCCATCATTTACCTTAAGGTATTTCATTTATTGTTATGTGTAGAGATTTTTAACTGTTGCCACTTTTGCTTTTGCAGGCACTCTCTGATGAGGCCAACGAACTGTTGCCCATTTTCAACAAGACAAGCTCAAAGTTCTATCGCGCCACTGTGCCCACTGGTGACTGGTCGAATCAGGTAAAATACCCCAAAAAGTCAAAGAAGACGAGCGCTGTTGTCCAATAGCACGATTGCAACAACAAAGTGTGATGGCTGTGTTATGTGTCGGCATCAATCAATCAATTAATCAAGCAAGCAACCAAGCCCAGCAACCCAAGCCCAAGCCCAAGCATTCATATCCAACAGCGTATCCAGTTAATCCCAGCTAGCAACTCCTAACAGTTTCATGTGTAGCCTAAAGTGTTTTTAATTTTAATTATTTCTTATGTATTTTATTTTATTTGCTTGCTTTTGTATTTACTTAGCATTTGGTTAACATTCCAAAATTATTACTCTATGCTCTTTAATGGGGTTAGCTGAAAAGCGTGTGGCGAGGTTTTTTGTAATAACTATTTAGCACTTAAATTCTTTTACACGCTTCATATTTATTGCAATTAATACTATATACAAGTCTTGAAATAATTACGAAATTAGTTTTAAATTGTTAATTTGATTTAAGTGTATCATTTATTTTCAAGCACACACGATTTACATACATTTTAAGTTATATACAAAAATAAACTGTTGAAATTTATACACTATATATTTATATAAATTTAAGTATTTACTATAGCATACTTTTAGGCTGATTAAGAGTTTCTAACTTTTTTACAATTGGGAAAATATGACTCTTGATTATTAATAATAATTTTATTTCGATTGTTTTCTACTCTTTACTTCTTACATTTTCGTAAACTGTTTCTTTCACTTCTAATTCTTTAGAGCTATTCTTTTGATTTACTTTCATTTCAATTAATTTCTTTCAGAATTTTTCCAATCGTTGGCGTTATTTATATGGTTTCTTAAAAAACTTATAAGACTGTGCCCAACTGCCTACGCACACTCAACTGTTTTATTTTTCTTTAGTATTAGTTCATCAGTTCTTGGAACTTTAGAGTGATTCGCTATCACATTAACTATTTATACAACAATTTCAGAGCTCGGATATGACTGCACGCCAGCTAAGCGCAACTACGCCAAAACGCTACAGTGACTTGGAATAAATTCGCGCCACTCTGAAGCTACTCAGGATAATAACCACAAAGCAACAGCAACAATAGTTTTTAATGCACTCACCACCCCTAACTCATAGAGAGCGGGTATAAAAAATAAATATCACTAATGTTAGGCAATACATTCCCGACACAGCAACAGCAACAACATAAAATTTGTTGTATTTGTATTCATGGCAGAGGGCAACGTGTTAAGTTTCTTGTTGTTAAAAATAGTTAATGTCATTATTATTATTAAATTGTTATAAACTTTAGATAACATGCGTATTTTATGTGCGTGGTTTTTGTGCAATAAAACGCAGCTGCTGAATAAAAGATTTTCGCATTTTTTTATATATATATATATATATTTTAGGCACTACATTTTATTTACTTTACATAATAATAAATATTGTTCATTTTGCTGAGCTATACAATAAATTGGATTGCGTGTGCTTTTTATAAAGAAAAGAGTGTGACAGATCGTTAGGCATAGAAAAATTAAAGAGCATAGTATAGTACATAATAATATTCGTTTAGATTTTATAATTATTTTATACAAAGAAACTCTCACATTTAGGGTATAGCGTTTCTTTCACATTATCACGACGTTTCTGACGTTTTCATTTTTGTTTCCATTTAAACTATTTAAACTACAGCAACAATTGATACGTTTAAACAAAGTGCATGTGTGTGTATGTTCGATACGCAAATAATAATATAATAATAGTATAATAATCAAATTCATACATAATATGCAAAATATAAAATTATATAAACAATAATACACAATACACAGACAATATTTATAAATTGCGGCCACAAAATCGAAGCAGGCAAATTAGCGGAATCAACTAAGATACAGATTTTTTTTTGCATAATCGTATAATAACAGACAATGGCTTTAGTTTAGCACCCGCCTTGAATTATAAATGACTTATTTGCGCAAGGGATCCAAGCTCTCCAGCGAGAAGTCATCAATGTTTAGCTGAGGCTGCAAAAGGCAAAGCAAAGAGTTAAGTAATGTTGAACTAGTTAAATTATTTAAGTGCACACCTTAAAGACGCTGGGACCATTGTTCATTTCAAACGGATCGGAGCCAAACAGATCCGTATTGCCATTGAGGCCCGTAATGCCGCTGCCAGTGACCGAAGTGCTGCGACGTGGTGCGGCAATCTTTGGCGGCGGCGCCACTGCAGATTAAAAAGCAATTATAGCTAACTAAATTAACAAACTTTATAGCACATTAAACTTACATAAAGGCGGCGTTATGTTCAGCTCGCTGGAGAAGCCGCTGCTGTTAATGCTCATGTTATTATTATTATTGTTGTTGCTCAAGCTGCTGTTGTTGTTGTTGTTGTTGTTCTGCAGCTTGTGATCATTGTTGTTGATGAACAGCTGCTGGCCAAAGCTTTTGTTGGGCTCAAAGCCAAACAGATCATTGCTAATGGCATGACGTCCATTGCTTAGATTATCCTGTATCTCATCAGCACGCGGATCGAAATCACTGTCCGAATCCGAGTTCAACAGCAGCTCATCCATTTTCTGACTGTTGCTCTTGCCGCCGCCACCGCCGCCACCGCTGCTGCTGCTGCTCATCTGGCTGGACAAATTGCGCGGCGGCACAATGGGCAAGAACGAGCTGGGCGAGACCGAGTGCGTTGATGCGGAGCTCGAGTTGGTATCGATAAGCAGCTTATCATCATCTGTACAAATAATAAAAGAATAATTTTAATAAGTGTATATAATATAAAGATTAATTTTATTACCCAGCTTGCCATTGCTCAACGTGGCGTTGCCATTTAGCTCATTGCTGGGCGCTTCAGTTATATCTTTAATGCCCAGTTTAAATAGCATGGCATCCAGCTCGGCCTTTGGCAATTTATTGGACAGCTCACGCAGTCGCTCCTTGTAGATGGCAATAGTCTGCTGCAAATGCTCAATTTGCTGCTGCGCCTTGTTAAGATTCGTCTTCTCATTGCTGTCCATATATTTTCTGCAAATACAAAAATTTACTATAAAGTTGAAGCTCATAAACTGAGTTAACTAACCTGTAAGCCAAATCAAAGGCCTGGCCAATGGTTAACGTTATGTCCGAGGCCAGTTTGTTGGATATGAAAACAAAACATTCGTGTGTTTCCTCTGACTTGGTGGAGCCATTGCTGCTATTGTAGCCATTGCTATCCAGGCTATCCTTATTCTTAACCGTTTTGGCTATAAAACTGAAGAACTTCTTCACACCCTTCTCGTCCGCACAATACGAAATGTTGTACAATGGAAATTGATGTAGAATTTGATGCGTGCGCGGCTCCTGAATCGCAACACCCTTGATGCTAATGGTAATCTCTAGTTTCTTGTATTTCTCCTGTGTGCCCGTTTCAGCTTTTTTCATTTGCTGTGCAAACTGCAGCTTGCGTATAGCTTCCTTCACCACCTCAATGCCCTTGGGCTGATCCACGCACAGATTACCAAAGAACTGCAATAAATAAGCGAACAAATGAGCGTTGTTGGTACTGCAGTTGGACTCAAGACTCTTACCTTGACTAGATAGACTGCATGGCCGTTGATGAGCTGCTCCGGCGTATGCAGCCAATTGCGTTTGCCATTCTTTGTGTCTTTGCCGCTGCTGCTGTTGCCGCTGCTGCTGCCACTGTTGCCATTATTGTTGCCGTTAGTGCTGTTGTTGCCATTGCTGATGCCATCATTGGAGCCATCAATGCCATCCTGCTGCAACTGTTTCTCCTGCTGTTTATTGCTGTTCTGCTTGTTCCAGAATTTCAGCTGCGACATTTTGCTGACTGTGGTGCTCCCACTGTTGCCCGCTGGCTGGTAAGGCATCTTTGCTAATCCAAACTATGAGCGCTACAAGAGAGCAGAGAGGAGAAGAGAAGTGTTATTTGAATAGAGCGAAACACATGCATCAGATTTCAATAAAATTTGTTGTTTGCCTGTGGCTATCGCTAAATATTGCTGGGGTTTTTCCTCTCTCTCTCTCTCTTCTCAGCTGAAACTTAATTTGCAAAAATTCCAATTGTCTGGGCACAGACTTTATACATTATATATTGTAGCTAATTAACGCTGTTATACAACTTTTTTTTTCGCTGGCATTCTTTTCAGTGGCAGCAAGTGCATCTGCATCCGTCAGAGAAACCAGTTGGCTGGGCAATAAGCTATAAAAGTACATGCATATATAGTATATAGTAACTAACAACTGGACGACAACGTCATAGCCAACACACAACTTTGGCGCTGTCTTTAAGGCCGTCAAAGCTTCAAAGACAATAAGCCAAAGTTTCTCAGAAAATACTGCACAAGAGAGCGACAAAAAAAAAAAAAACAAAAGTAGAACAAACAAAACTGTGAGCTCTGAAGTCATATTTTATTATAAAATACAATAAAAAATCACACCTGGCTGTATACACACACAGGTAGTCGCCAGAGAGACCTTTTGTCAATTTCTCGTGCAATTCTCACATTTCGTGCTGTTTCAAAGTGTCTCATAATTAAGAAAAATCTTGCAATATTATAAAACTTATAGCCGTGCCAAAAAACTGACTGACATGCAAACACAGTAGAGCCTGGCTTAGAGCAACTGCAGCACAATTTTCTATTTTATTTTATGTGTTTTTTATGTTAATTCTTAATTATTGCTTAAATGCAGTTTACTCTGCTGTGCTGTGTGTCTTCTGATTCATGCTAAGTCTACTGGACACCAAATTGAGTCATCAACTCGTTTTACAATTTCATTTCTGTCGCGTAGTAAACATTCCGCAGCAAAAGACACAAACATTGAATGAAAACTTAGCGTTCACTTTATTCAATACACACTGTAGCAAAGTTTGCTTGGTTTCAATTTGGAACTGACACCATATTGGCGCTGGTGGGGCATTAGGCAATGCCCACAACAAAATAAGCGCACAAAAGCGAAAGCTAAGCTTGTAGAGCTAAAATGGCACAAAGCAGCAAAAGCTTAATGAAATGAAGAGTGATAAACACCCTGTATTTGGCAATTGTGCGCAATTATGAGCGTCGACTGCGCTGCTGCGCAATCCAAACAGCAGTAGAAAATAACATATAATGGACAGCAATAAACAACAACAACAACAACAGCTGACAGCGACAGCGACAGCAGCGTCAAACAAAAGATAATGTCGACAAGCCCAAAGTCAAGCTAACTAAAACCACAATGACTACGTCGCGGAAGTCACTAAACGCCCCCACGCCCCACCCCCCCACTCTTACGCCTCAAGTTTACGCAAGCTGCTCGGTTTAGCATGCAGAATGCGTAAGCTTATTTTATGACCACAGATTAGGCAGCGACGCAGCTCTTGTAAAGCAACTGTAAATGCGAGAATATGCACGAACATGCGCAGCCACTATCAGTGTGTGTGTGTGTGTGTAGGCGTTAAAGAGAGTGAGGTAAAGAGAGCGACGCTAGACACTTTGCTTCGTCGCATTCAATTAGGCTTCAGGCTTTAGTTTCGACTGTGTGTACTGACTGTAAAAATTTGTTGTTTTTGCTGAACCATTTTGTTTAGCTCTCTCCATCTCGCTCGCGCTTTAGCGCCAACTCCCCCAATTTGTTCAAAGCACGCTATAATTTATGCAGCTGCTTGATTTATGATTTCTACTCTCTTGACTAGCCAGCATACTTTCTTTTAAGCCATGTCATGGTCACACACACAAACACACACAACAATTGCTATAAACGCAAAATCGCTGCTGGGCAACAAATGTGCGTCTCTTTAAGCCTTAAATATGTTGCACAAGTCGAAACGAGCGCCCCGAAAAACAATCAAATTAAACTTTCATAATTAGCAGGCGCTGCTGCGCTTGCGTGCGGCGTTGCTGCGTGTTTGCTGCTGCTCCAGGCACGCAGTTATTTTTAAATTTAATCAAACACACTGACACACTAATGGCAGTTAGATTGTTCATTTGTGTGCGTGTGTGTAATTTTACATTTGCACTTTTGCTTTTGTTTGCTCTGCTCTGCTCTGCGGTTTCATTACCATTACTATAATCAACTGAAAAATTGCACGCATACCGTTTGTTTAGCAATGCGTTAAATCGCTGTTAAAAATTAACAGAAGTCTCGGCCCCGTCGTCACAGAGAGTTACACTGATTTTCACCGCTATTTGATTTACAGCGGGCACGGACGCCTCACTACGTAACCGTACACGTCGATAGACAGCTGCGTACTAAACAACAAAAAAGCAAAGCTCCAACTTTTTCAAGTCGTTTCGTTTAATTCACTTGCAGTTAAGCTTCACACACACACACACACACGCAAACACATAGAGCTCAGCGGCGTAGTTGCGGGGGGACAAGACAATAATAAACAATTGTTAAGATTGCCGCCGCCGCTCGCTGCTGTGCATACTGCAAAGTGAGAGAGCGAGAGCAAGAGCGCGCGCGAGCGAGATAGCGCTAAATCGAGATTAGAGCGACAACAACAACAAACGCAAATGCCGCCGCCACAGCTGGCTGCTGGCGCAAGTGCGAGAGCAGCACACATTAAAATCTATTGTAGATAATTTAAATTTATTTTTAAACAAAACCCAATACAAAATAATTTGCAATACTTAGCGCTAGCTTGCCAAATCGTATATAAATACAAATACACGTGAGCAATCAATTCAATTCGTGTGCTCTCTTGCTCTCTGTCTCTCTCTCTCTCTCTCTCTCTCTTATTTACGCCCACATGACCTGCGCCTCTCTTACATGACGCTGCAAGAAACGTTAACAAGGAGCGCAAGCGCAACTAAAACGATTTATTTCCAGTCAATTCCGGATTTAGAGAATCTAAATTTGGACAATGGATCACAATTTACATGCATATAGTAAGTAAATACAACTATGGGGGGCACTTTTCACTTGTTAAACAATTTTCGCTAGTTTTACTCGTTTAAAAATCTGAATCTTGCCTTGTGTGCTTATTGAAGAAATTAGTGCAATTGATGCGATGCGGGCGGGCGGGCGTTCGCTCGAATGGACAGGCAGTGGTGCTGGTGGGGGCGGCGGCGAGCGGCAGCGGCACAGTTTTTACAGTTACACGCGATGCACAATGTAAGGAACAACAACAACAGTAACACAAGCTATGTACATTTATATATCAGCAACAATGGCGGGATGCTGAGGCTGGTACACAAACACAAATACAAAAACCGTATATTTTATATTTTACTTTACAGTCTTTTCTGCGCCTCTATCTCTCTTGTCGCACTCTTTTTGCTGTGTACTGCGCAAATTTACAACGAGCTAAGATAACAGCGCGGCGACAGCGACGGCGCGCAGCAGCAGCAGCAACAACAACAACAACAACAACACAATCACAACGACACAGTAACGATGACGTTGGAAATATCCTCATCACCTTTCGGTCCGCCGATTTGTTTTTACCGATCACGCGCAAGAGACTGAGGCTCAAGCTGCCAATACGCCGGAGCCGGACCAAAATGTTATGAGGCCGTTTCGTTTTGCACCTGACCAGGGCTGCGCACACACTCAACGCTCGCTTTTGAACCTGCCAATGCAGTTTAACATTTACCTGTAATCCGCTCCTTGGCCAAACGCAAACTGAACGTTATAACTAATAGCAAAAGCCGGCGGAAAAGCTAACGAGCTGAATATGTACATTACAACAGCCCTGGTGGTGTGTAGTACAGGTAAAACTAGTTATTGTTCGCATAAGCGCGGTGCGGTTAACGCGACTAGCAAAGTGCGCTATTAATTTCAAATATACATATATTAATTCATTTTAATTAAATGCATGTTAAGTAATAAATATTTGATTAAATGCTAAATTATTATGTATGCAAATGCAACACGCTGCTTAAACTCAAATGCCCTACAGTTTCAACTGTAGCTGATTAAGCGTAGTTTTCTCTTTTGTTGTTTGGAGCGCGTATGCGCGCACACACTCGCAAGCATGTGTATGTACGTGTGAGCTCTCAGCTGTTTGCGAGTATGTGTGCGCTTAAAGTTTTACCTGTTGCTTTTCAATTGTTTTTACATTTTACTTGAAAATGTTTTGTAGACAATTTGTCAGACCAATAATGTGTATGGCATTACTACATACGAAAAACTTAAGATTTGTTTAAACTATTTACAGAAATTCAAACAACAGGTGGCCATGAATATAATTTTACATACATAAATATATTTGCATGTGTTTGTATACTTTTGCTAGTGTAAAAACAAAGAGTTGTCTGTGTTGTTGTTTTTGCTGCTGCTGCTGCTGTGGAGAGGGCAGAAGACTAAAGACAAACGTATACCTGTAACGTACACACATACATACATACAAACATATTGTGATACGTAATTTCTTGATGATTTTGTTTTTGGTTGGTTGAATTGCAATAAAACTGGTTTCCTAAGTCAGCCGTATAATGTACAACATACATAAATACATTTGTACATAAATATAGTATGTTGTTATGTATGTATGTATGTTTGTTTGTATTTTACGTTAACCATATTGACTTGTTGCTGTTGGCTGTCGCCTTTGTGGCTTTTGTTCAAGTCGAAATGCATGCCGCGCATTTTTCTCAGTATTTTCCTTTAATTTTGCCACATTTTGACTGCCGTTGCTTGCCACTGCAATTGCATCGTTGGCCCAACAGCGTTGATGCGGTCAAAACCGGCTTAACATGTACACACACATGCACAAGCGTGTGTGTGTGTGTCTGCAAGCCTTGCTTTGCTTTGCTGCTATTCCCACTTTTGCGCTCTCTTTGTAAAGTCAAGAATCAGATTCATGCTCCCGCTCTCCCATGACAAATATGGAGCAGCATTTACAGTTAGCAACTGTTGCTGTTGTTATTGCTGCGCTCTTCTTTTTTTTTTTTTTGCAAGTTCATAGGGCTTGGGGGCGTTACTGACGCGTGGCTGGCCTAACGCCCCTCAAAATACAGCGGCACTGATGTATTTATTTTGATGACCAAACACGCAATTTTTAAATAAATTACATTCAGTTATTGTAAACGAGTTTGTTATTGTTTTTTTTTCTTATATTTTTTTTTGATAATTGACGGTTTATTGTTGTTATTATCGATGTCGTTGCTGCCTCTAGGGGGCGTTGACTGTGCGCTTGGCTTCGTCGCAGTTGCCTTGCTATAAAATTTAAATCAAGTTTGTTATTGTCGCCGCCAAGCATGACTTTATTATCAACATATTTGTTGATCGGAGTTCAAAGGCCCAATTAACCAAATCTACCAAAAAACCCATAAAGCTAGTCAAATGTCATAAAACAAAATGTTATTGTAAATATTTGTGCATTTAAAATGCATTTATCAAATGGCAGCAAGTTTTCTGGTTTTCATGTAAAACAGAAACGTGCTGGTATTTCAACAGCGCAATCATCAACAACAACAATAAGAAAAAAAACTTTTTTTATTGTTAGCCTGGGTGCGGTATTGGTAGGATTGATGGGCTGGCTGGCATCGCTCTCCCAACATCTCTGACGGTTGCGGCGACGTCAGCAGCATAATTTCCATACGTGATGATGTTTAAGCTTAGCTCAAGTCACGTTTTCATTTCACGCTGCTTTGATTGACTAAGTGCGCTTTTTCGCTTATCTCCAAGCTCTAATCACCCTGTATGTGTATAAGGTTGCTGCGCTTATCTCTCTTGTTTAAAAGTAGTTACTGTTCGCTACTAGCGCTAGAGCTCAGCTTATCAGGCCAAAGCGCAGCTTTTTGGCATGCTGTACGCCCCTTGGGCTGGCTTGGCTGGCTGGCTATTCAAGTAAATTCAATTATTTTGTATATTATTTTCAATGTGCAGCAAACGCGACAATAAAATAACAACCCCAACAACTACAATGTTGTCATTGTTGTAGCTCTCTTGTAGTTGTAGTTGTATTTGTTGGCGCTCTGGCACCGACTGGCACAGCAATTATTCTGTATTCGCTTGGTCGCCGTTGAGATAGTGTGAGAGACTTCCGTTGAGCAGCGAAAGGGGGGAGAGGCGGCCGAGGCTTCGGGTCGCATTGGCTGGGCGAAACGGAAAACGGCGAAAGTTTGTACACATGTGTTTTTCAGGTAAAATACATATGTAATTACTGAAGGTTTTGCACAAGCAGCAAAATGTCGCGATAAGCAATACGATTTTATAGCATCATAAATATGCACTTGCTGACATTACAAAGTGTGCTCAAGATTTAGCTATTTTAGTTTACATGTCACTTGACAGTACAAATTTAAACTTTAGCGCGCAAAGCTTTTGCAGCAGTGGCAACGCTAGCGTATAAAAGCAACAGTGTGGCAGCTTTAGTTGGTTTGAAACTTTGAAAACAGCAAATGTAAATACGCTGTTAAGCAAATGCTCATAAACAAAACTCATATTGCTTGTTTAAACTGCTTTGCTATGATTTAACATAAAATTTAAGCTTTGCCGCTTATTGGCCAATGTTAATGTAAATTAACAGCGTATAGCAAAAGTGCTACAGCCCTGTGTGGATGACAGTTGTCGGCGTGTGCAGAAAGTGTGGCAGCTCCGGCCGTATGGCTTGAAATGTTTATATTTATATTTGGTCGGTGAATTTTTCATTGCATTTAACGCAAGAGCAATAACAAATTACGTGGAAAAAGTGTGGGCGCTCCACTCACGCGTGCTGTGCAATTAATTTTGGCTACGTTCGTTTACTCGTTTTGTGCTGAATATCGAGCAAAAATTGTGTTCCTCCAAGCATATACACACACGCACGCACACCTATGTAGATACAAATGTAAATAGATATATATAAATACAATACATATGTACGTGTTGTGCCATTTGTGTGTGCGTCGACTGCAATTGCAGTGCCCACCAGGTGTTTATTTTAAGCGTGGCCAAAAAAGTCAACAACAGGAGCGCACATGGAAAACGAGCCTTATAAACAAATCGCTCTGCCCGCTCTGCCCGCCCGCTGCCGTAGCCGTAGTTGCTGTTGGTGGTCATGAATCTAAATCTGAATCTGCAGCAATGTAAGTACGCAAAGTCAAATACCACCCAATAAAGCGCACACCCACTCAAAAGGTGTGTACATAATTATCGATGGGTTTGCCGTTATCTTTGCCTGATAAGTGTAATAACAACGGTTAGTGCTGCTGCTTCTTCTACGAATTGCTCGTATTGGTTTTTCAATTAGTTTTGTTTTGTTTTGTTTTGACGTCTTCATTGCGAGCGGGCGCCAGGGGGCGGCCAAGGGCACGCTGCCTATTGTATGTATGTGCATGTGTGTGTGTGTTGACCGATTTTTGGTATATTTATTTGGTTTTATCTGTAGGCACTCATCTATTAGCCACTGTTGACAGCTTGTTGTTGTCGACTCCTTTCTGTTATTCATATTTAGACAAAGTGTCATGCCTTATTTATCCAGCTCTTGGACTTTTTGGCCCAAGTTGGCTGCGTTTGATTTATGTTTCTAATAAAATTTCAATAGACTTGCAATTTGTTGTGTTGCATAGCAAGAGTTGCCCCCAACACCCCCCACCACACGCACCATCGCCACTTGTCAGGCTGCATGCCACGTGCGGCGGCACAGTGGTAAACAATTGAAATTGAAAGTGAAAACGATAAAGAAAAGTTTAGCTACATAAATTAATTAAATCTATAAATAATAAAAATATTTAAGCTTATGTATAAAATTAATTCAATAAATGTATTAAATTTAGTTTTGTTACTTTTTCACACCTTTTTGCCTTGTATTAAGCCTACTGTGCCACGCTTGCTTCGTGGCTTGAACATCAAAAGCCGCGACGAGCACAAAAATATGCGAAGCTTCATGCAACAACCCAAGCTAACACACACACACACACACACACACACACACTGCTCTGCTCTTTGCCCCAACTAAAACGTAAAAGTGTTTTATGTGTTACGCGGACAGTGTCAGGCTGTTAGTTGTTGTTTGGCATTGTTATTGTTGTTGCCGGGTTAGGCCTACGTTTGGGCTTGGGTTTTGGTTGGAGCTGCTGCCCATACATTACAATGAAGTATGTGCGCCTGAATGAATGGTCGCTTGCTCAGGCGGCGCTGACTCCAACTGTCTGCCTGGGATTGTTTTGCTTGGCGACCTTTTCACACACACACACACACGCACACTTGGAGCTACACATGGTCACAGACAGGCAGCAGCAGTGGCTAATTATGACCCGCACGTTTTCAAAACAAACAGCAAGCTCTAGCTAGTGGGTGGGTGGTTGGTTGGTTGGTTGGTAGGGCTGGTCATAAAGGCTTTGGGGGCCAAAGTGTTTAGCAGCGTTTTTAAATGTTTCCGGCGCTCACTTTTGTGTGTTTCGTGTCGCCTTACAGCCTTGGAGTCTATATTTGGCAACGCATATGGCAAGAGCCTGACACTTTTAGCCTCGCCTGTCGTCGCTCTATTTGTTTGTTGCACTTTTATTGCGTTCGCTGCAAACGGAGGGAGCGAGAGAGAGGGAGAGAGAGCGGCACACACACACAAAGGGGTTTTCAGCTAAGTAGTGCTCTCTGTGTATGTGTGTTGCCCATAAACATGTCGTCTTTCGCTTGATTTAGTAGCAGCCAGCACCCAAGCCTAACACCACTCCAAGCGCTTGGCATTGTTGCCAAACAAAAATGGCCGTCTAAGCCACTGACCGCCTGGCGTATACGTAACGTGGCTCACATACGTACAATAGGCTCGCTCAGCTTGTCATATTTGTTGCGCCCCCTTTGGCTGTGTCGATGTTGTCAGCTAAACTCATAAATCCTGCAACTTGTAGTCAATTCATATCGCCAATACAATCTGCATACAATAAGCGTGTCTATAATTTGTCAATTTGCTTTTAGCACTAGAAGGGACTAGATAGAAGCAGAGCTACTGCTCAAAGGGCAAAGTTGAAGCTAAGCAAGAAATTTTTATTTTAAATTTATTGCAATCCGATTCAATTCAAAAAGATTTTTATGTAAATGAGTTTGAGATTGAGCTTGTTTTTAAACTTGGCAGGCCAAAGCTAAAGCAGAGCTAGAAATGCCTAAAGATTTCTTATGAAAAATGGAAAAGCGTATCAGAAAGTTGTGTATGTATGTAACAGGTAGAAGGAAACGTGTCAGAGCCCATAAAGTAATAAATGTACTCATCAGCAAGCCAAACTGAGTCGTTATAGCTGTTTATCTGTTTTTCTGTCTGTATGAGCAACAAGAACTCGTTGACTATAAGCGCTAAAGCTATCAAATTTTGTATGTAGCTTCTCTTAGACTGTACGCATAACATTATATCTTTATTTTTGAAAATATCTGCCCACTTCACCCGATATGCAGCTATAAAAGTTACTTAATTGCTTTGCATACAAATTCAATTCTAAGCATTTAATAATTTACATATTTTTCGTTTTTCTTACAGCCCATACAACAAAGCCTGCTTTGAGCCGTATTAGCCTGGTCAAAACGCAAAGCAGCCAAAGCGATGAAGGCGACACTACAACAACAGCAACAACAACAACGAAAACAACAACTAGCTTACGCGCTGCCAAACTTAAGATCGAGGCCATGCAACAGCAGCAGCAGCAACTCAATGGCAGCAAAAGCAACAGCAACAACATTATATTGCTGCGCGGAACACGCAATGAAAATGGCCAGATCATTATACAGAACAAGCAGGACATACTTAGTTTGCTTAGCGAGCAGCAGCAGCAGCAGGATAAAGCAACTGCCATAACGCTTAATCAGCTGCCAACAGCAACAACTGTGGCACGCAAAACAATTGTACAAGCAACAGCAACAACAACAGCGCAGCACAGTGGGAGCAACACTGGCGGCGGCGGCGGCAGCAACAGCATTTCCATTGTCACCAGCAGCAGCAGCGGCAAGGAGTCGAACACGATACTGCTGCAGACGCCGATCAATGCCAGTCAGCTGGAGAGCGTGCTGAAGGCACAAAACACAGTCACAAATAAGCCAAGCAGCAACACAAAGCTCAACGAGCGTCCCTTTATGCTTAAACATGTAAGTCAGCGCACTAAATAGTTATAAACTAAGCTAATTAAACAATTGTTTTGGCAGGCCACGCGCAGTCTTAGCTCGGAGAGCAGCTGTGAGAGCAAATCGCCGTTTGTGCTGCAAACGCTCAAGCGGCTGGAGAAATCACAGTCTATACTCGTTATACGCAACTCCACAACGACGGCAACGCCCACAATTGCCAGCAGCAGCAACTTGCCACAACAGCAGCAGCAGCCGCCGCATGTCTTAAGCGTTACGCGCACTGCTAAAGCGAGCAAAGCAGTTGCGGCTACGCTGCAAAAGCTTAAGGCAACAGCTGCCACTGCCACAACAACAACAACAACAACAGCTGCAGCAACGCCAACAACTTTACTAAGACTGGGCAAAAGCATCAACAAGCCGTCAACCACAACAGCAGTTGCTGCTGCCACAACAGCTACAACAACAACAGCAACTGCTGCTGCCGCTCATAAAGTGTCCACAACATCAATGGAGCAACAGCCACAAACGAATGTGCCGCTTGGGAACGGTAAGTCTGTTCTTTCAAATTCACATGCAACGCATAAATTTAAAAGCTCAGCACAGCAGGTGTCAATGCCTGTGACGCAGTCTCCAAAGCGCTTTGTCTATGTTGCCAGCTTGATCTACTGTTTGGTAGCAAGTTTATCTATTGCCTACTTTGCAGCGCTTGGGCGCTTTAAGAGCCTCGTCGCTGCTTCTTTTCGCTGATTTGGCGCGTACGTGGTCAGCCTAAGAATTATTCAATTAAATGCGAATAAACTTGGCCCCAAGCGCCAGTCCCATATAGAGACTGTTTGTGCCTCAGCTGTGCGCGCTGCACGCGCCACGGGTTGGAGGCTCATTGATTTTCACACTAGCCGGCATTTGTTAGTTATACCCTGTGGGCTGCCAAGCGGCTGAGGGTTATAAGCTTGAAGATGATGTACAAAAGTCAGCAAGATCTTAAAATAGATAAAAATATATATGCAGCTGTGAAATTAGCTTTAATAGTGTGCTGGGTTTTATTATAAAGTAAATAAATTTAATTGAATTTTATTTAATCAATTTCAAATATATTTGTTACTTATACTTTGATTGCTGCTATTGTTGTTTACAATTTTATGCTACATTTATTTTCTAAAATTTCTTGCTGTGTTTTATTCTAAAATATTTAAATTTAATTGAATTTAATTTAGTTAATTTCAAATATATATTTTTCATATATATTCGGTTTGATTGTTGCTATTATTGTTCACAAATTTATATTTTCTAAAATTTCTTGCTGAGTTTTATTTTTAACATAAAGTTATAAAATATTTAAATTTAATTGAATTTGATTTAGTGAATTTCAAATATATTCAAATACTTTGATTGCTGCTATTTTCGTTATGAATTTAATGTAGATTAAATTACTTTCAGTTAATAATAAAAATTCTCAATTTTGATGTTTTTTATACATTATTAATTTATTTATTCTTTTACATTTTTTTGTTAAATATTTCTTTATATTTCTCTTCACGTTGCACCTAATTTGAGCTTCTAAATTTATTGTATAAATTTATAATAATTTAATATATTTTTTGGCCATATATTTTGCTTTTATGTGCTTAGTTTGTTTGTATTAATTTTACTTTAAATAAATTTGTTTATTAATTGAAGAGTATCCTGCCTTACATCACTTTGCGCTTTCAAATCTTTTGCTCTTTTACTTTGCTCTCTAGTTAGAAGTCTCAGTGGTGAAGAAGCTTGTTGTTTACTTCTTTTATTTTGGCTAACAGCGAAATACATTTGCTTGGTCTCAGTGTTCATTAGTGAGCGTTGCAAGTCCATTGAATTGTAAGCAACATGTAACAAGAGCAAATTAGTTCATTTAAGCGTAAAGTGCTTAAGAATTTTTGCCAATTGAAACTTAAGCAAAAGTTATGGCCTAAGTGCAGCTTCAACTGCTAGCAAGGCGATGTAATTAAGTTTAAGTTAAAGGCATAAAGAAGTGAATAGTCCGAGCTGCTTAGGCATTTATTTTTGTGTAGATTGTCGCTATCGATAAGCCCAAGTGGCAGCTGCACGTGCCACGCCTGGGGCAAGGCTAGACAAATGCTGATGTCTACAAAAAATAGCAAGACAGCCGACTTGATATATTTTAAGCTGTTGTTGTTGTAGCAATTGTAGCAAGTGTAAGATTTGGTGTGAAGCTGTTGATTATTGCAGCGCGATACAGCGAGAGAGTGAGCGAGAGAAAGGGGCGTTTTCTTTTTGCTGACAAGCCAAAATAACTGTCGAGTGTTAAGTGATTTTTAAGCCTTGGCCATAACTTAAGCCAAGACAAAAGTCGTGTGGGCGTCAAGTGGCCAAAACTGTTGACTACTGTCGACATATTGCAAAACTCAAGTATTGCTGATGTTTCAATTGCCAATAGCAAGTACATGTATGCATGTGTGTGTGTGTGTGTGTGTGGCATGCAGACATTTAAGCAGATACTTATCTGATTTGCAGCTAACGCCGCCTGCCTGAATTTTTTTTAGCATGCGCTGCATTTTATTGATAAAACTTTTGCGCTGCTAAAATTTAAAATATTTTAATTTAGTTGTAGTTTAGTTTAGCCTTTATCAAAGCCAACAGCGCCATTAGCTAAAAGCAACCTTCAAAAAACAAGCACAACAACATTTGTTTACAACTTGCAACTGCCATTTGGCTTAATGCGCTGCCAAGTCTACAGCGTACTCTATAGTCGCTTATGCCCTGCGTGGCTTGTTTATTTATTTTGATTTTTTGAAGGCAAGCAAATTAAACAAATTACCAACAGAGCCCCCACAAAAAAATTTATACTTTTTATACACGTGTGTGCCTTCACAATTTGTATCTATGAGATACTTTTGCATGCATGCAAAAAAAAACTTTTCGTTTTTTTCACATGTGTTTTTTGCACTTTTCTTCAATCCTTTGGCTTTGCTTCATTATCATTATTCCTTCTTTTTTTTTTCAAGCACATAATTGCCAAGAGAAATAAAAAAGTTGCTGCGCTTTGTTTTTCGGCGCAAAAAAGAAACTTTTGCATTTCCGTTGTTATGAAACTTGAGCAGAGCGTTGAAGAAAAAAAAGCAGAAAATATGCCAAACTGCTAACAAAAAAATTGGCTAAAAAGAAAAGGGGCAAACAAACGTAGCGCTCCTGCTTCTAAGTTAAATTACAAATTATGATGGCTCTGGCGCCTGGCACCACTTCACACACACACACACACACACACACACACACATGCAGTGCAACTTACTGACACAAAGAGATAGCAAAGTGTAGTTTAAAGTGAGTCTAGCGTAGGTTTGGCCATGTAGGTGGCTCATTAGATAACAGCGTGACTAATTTGCCATTGCCACGCCTCCTCAGTCACAGCTGTAGATTTTTGTTTAATGTGCCACAAGGCTCTTTGCTTTAGTTAATCGTTGCATGCAACTTTTTGTTGCATGCTTTTGACAATATTTGCAATGCCCTGATTTTTGCAAAAGCTTACAAAGTGTTTTAGAATTACAAACACACACACACACACACACACAAAGCTTGGATAGTAAACAAGCGTAAATTGCACATATGGCAATTAAACATTGTCTAATAGCTGCAGTTAGCATTAGTCGTAAGCAAATATGGCTAAAAACAAAAGTACTGCGTGCTAGTTTAAAGTTTATGGCACTTTTATTATGAAAATAGAAATTGTGCTGAAATAAAATAAACATTTTTCAATAGCGTAAAGCTTTATGTACAGAATGTTTAAATAATTTATTAAGCATAATTTACTAGCTCAGTTAATAAATGTAGCCATATGTGTGCTTAAATCTTTTAGTTATAGATCATAGTGCAGCCTTTGGCTTGACTTTGCAGCTTAAATATGTCAAAGCAGCGCCTTAAATTATTTATTGCTTAGCATTAATTGCTTTTATATTTATATAAAACAAATATACAGTAGAGTAAAAATTGCTGAGCGCAACGTAGTCGCTTCTTTTTCTATTAGAGCAGTGATAATAAAATTTTATTATTTATTATATTCTAATTAATTGAAGTAAATATGCGCTGCGACCTAAAATATCCATTGTGCCTACTTCTGGTAGAATATAATATGAATAAAATATAGAATATATATATAATAATAAATTCTTAATAACGCTTTATTCAATTAGTTCTTTATTATTTGCATTGTTATTTTATTTCTATTAAATGCTTAGAGCTTGTAGCAAAGCAAGCGCCACAATAAACTTAATATATAATCAAAAGCTCTAAGCACGTTCAGCTAATTAGTTTATAAAGAATATATGTCTTCCGTACATCCAATTAGTTCATCGATTAAAGAATATATATCTTATTTATAAACTAATTAGCTGATCGTGGATAGAGAATTTAATTTATTAAGTTCAGTATCATCGCCCCCCCATCTAACTCACCATTAGTGATTATTTTTTGCTAGACCAATTGAGCTATATTGCAATATATAGCAATAATTTTTTTTATTAAACTGCAATGAATTTACTTTAAAATGAAACAAATTTGTATCATAAAACGCTTAAGATAAGATTTTAATGAATTTTTTAGTATCTATCTGACATAAATTCATTGTAAATTGTTTTTAAAGCAACAATTATGCGATTTAAAAAACTTAATGATTAATTAATAATGTGTGGATTCGCCTTTGTTGGAAATTACTTCCAAAATTTAATTAGGAATAGATTTGTACAGCTGATCTAAGTAATTTAATGAAATGGTGATCCAAGCGTATATCTATATTACTTTTCATATTTATGTTAAAGTGTTTTAACTTCACACTATAAACAAATACTTTATGGCGGAGTAAAAAAGGAGCTCATCGCTTTAACGTTTATCTGTATAAATAGTTATTTATGCTGCTGTTTATAATAGACCTCTGTTCTGAATTAGCTAAGCAGAGTATTTATATATCTATTACTATATATGTATTTTCATATTTGTGTTCACTAGCAAAAGTGTTTTAACTTCACACTATAAACAAATACTTTATGGTAGAGTTAGACGCTCATCGCTTTAACTTTTCTCTATTAAAAACTTTGCTGCTAACGATTTGTTCAAATAGTTATTTATTGATTTAATTGCTGCTTCTATTTATAATAGTGATTTGTCCTGGATTAGCTAAGGAGTATTTATATAACTATTACTATATATATTACTTTTCATATTTATGTTAACTAAATTCACTCTACTTACAACTATTTTATAGTGGATTAAAAAAAAAGAAAACGGATTAAGCTGTTTTCTATTAAAAGTCTTTGTCTATCCTATAACGAATTATTCAAATAATTATTTATTGATTTAACTACTGACTCTCTTCATAAGAGTTTTGCAGCTCTGTCCTGCCTTTATATCCATTACTATATATATGCCTATTACTTTCAATACATATAAATAACAGCATAATTTTGTATATATCGCTATCCATTTAACAAGCTCTGTTATTTATATAAATTTAATAGCAAACTAATTGTGGCTATCAAGCCAATTTCATCGAGCATTAATCAACTGACTACACGGCCATTAATCGCCATCGAGCTGACATACTTAGATAACAAAAAGCACACGAAGTGCTCACTGTACATACAACCTGTATGCATGTGCTGCTTAATGGAAAGTTTAGAGCTTAGCCGCTGGGCTAAAATGTGTGTTAATCCACACAGGGCGTATGTGTAATATGTTTTGTTTTTTTGGGCGTTTAGGTGCAGCATATTTGCGCGTTGGCGTCTCGCGCGCGCAATTTGATTAAAAAATTCCAGTAAATGCAACAGCGACAAGTGTGGCAGGCACTTGAAGCGGCATGCCGCGCGCATAACTGTAACCTCTGTATGCCACGTGCATGGAATGCGCTGCATTGTTTTTTGGGGTAGGAGCCCACAGCAGCGTCAGTTGATGTTTTGTTAGGCGCTTGAGCTGTGCGCAGGTCTCGGGCTCGGATACGCTGGCAAACTAACCAACCCCTAACTGCGCTGACAGTTTGGCAATAGAAATGCCTATACGCTGTATGTGTGTGTGTGTGTATGTGTGTGGGTGTGTGTAGGTGCTGTCGACCAACCCACACAGTGCTACAGAATTAGGCTAATTGAGCAGCATATAACGCATACGCTACGTATGCCAGCAGCTCTAACTGCTGCTGCTGCTGCTGCTGGCATTAGGCAGCAGCTCACACACACACACACATACATCATCATTCGTTATGCTGCACGCTTTGCTCATATTGCTATCCCGCTTGCTCACGCTGCTGCAGCTTGGCAGCCAACCGACGAATCCTGGCTGAATGCACAGCCAGCTCGCCCGATTGCCGCTCGTGTCGCATTTACGACTTCCAACGACAACAAGGACATACGGCTACGCTTTTGCTTTGGGCTTTGGCTTTCAGTTCTCAGACCTTGGGCCAACGTGTCGCACGTCGTCGTTTCGTTTATCTCGTCGCGCTGTTTATCGTCGTTTTATAACGTTACGTCTTACGTATTGGTTACGTTACGCGTAGTTTACGCTCGCTTCTGCAATATGTCAATATTGTTTGTCAATAAGCAGCTCACGCTTGAGCTTCAGCTACAGCTCCAGCTCAATCCTTCAGCTCAGCTTTAAGGTTTTTCCACTTGCATTCGATCTCTCCCTCTTAATTGTTTATGTAATTTGTTTACCTTAGCTGCGTAACTGTAACTGTGTGTTTTATTTTATTTAAACTCTGTGTGCAATTTCCAACTCTCGCACTCGTTGTGTTTATTTATTTTTAACGTTATATCAATGTTGTCAACTGTAATTGGTGTACTCTGTATATTTTCTTAAGCCCATACAACACTTCATTTCAATATTTACTTGTATACAAATGTTCAATTACTGTTACATATATATATTTTATTATTGGTGTTGTTATTGTTGTTATATAACTATCAATGTCTACCTAAATGTATTCGATGTGTTTGTGTGTTCCTTACTAAATTATACAATTAAATTAATCAAACATCATTACTAAATTTAATTTAAATATAAAGTGTTTAGCATAAGTGCAATTCTTATTGTATAACAATCAAATGTGCTAGGAAAAAATAAAATATTAAATTTTTAGAAACTTTAGAAACCAAATAAGCAAAATGTGATATTACTCCTATGAAATAAACAAACAATGTAAGGAAAATTAATGAATTTTAAAGTTTAATATTGCAAAAAATGTTACAACAATTTCGAAATTCAAATCTTGAGTGCCTTAGATATTGTTTTCATATCCATAATGTTTTTATCAACAATAAATCTTTAAATTTAATGCCAATGCCACATAAATTTTGAAAACTTTGTTATAATTTGTCATTGAGTGTTAATTTTTGGAATTCATTTCGACAAGTTTCAAATTGTAAACAAAATTGGATATAGTCTAATTTAGAAATTTATAACAATAAGCTGTGTATTTTAAATTTTTAAATAATTTATATTAGATTTGCTAAACTAAATACATAAATTTCTAATAAACAAAGCAAAATTTCTAATAAACAATTGCAACTTATATTTTATTTTGACAAGCTACAAATTGTAAACAAAATTTGGAAATTTATAACACTAAGCTGTGTATTTTAAATTTTAACATTAGATTTGCTAAAATATAAATTGCCAATAAACAAAAAACTGCAGCTACTTAGATTTAATTTCGATAAGCTTCGAATTATAACTGATATTATAACTGTGAAGCTAAAAACAAAAGTGTGTCAATTGAAATTAAACAAAATTTGTTTTAGTTAATTAAAATGCAAAATTCTTATTTGTTCAATTCGCATTAAACAAAATTTGTTTTAGTTAATAAAAATTCATCTTTGACTTATTTAAAGTGTCAGCATTAGAGTCTTAAATTAAATTATATAAAAAGCATTTTAGGGTCGCTGCTAAATTTTTATAGCTCATCAAATCCAAGTGGTTTAGTGTCTTAAATTAAAATTCATAGACTGCATAAATTAAGCTTAATGTCAAGTTAGTTTTATCTTAAACAAAATGTTGTAAAGCTGTAAGAAAATTAAACAAAAGCCAAGTCAACTAAAAGTGAATTGAACTTGAGTTCAAGGTCGTTGTAACAAATATTTGCATAAACTGAGATACACAAAAAATACAATTTATAAATAGTTAATGTTATAGAGTTAAACTAAAAAAAAGGCGCTGGCGCCACTGGAGTTGAATTTTTTTCGAAAATTTGTGTTGACAAACGACTCGTGTGTCAAGATAAGTTTTTGTTATCAGCGCGGCATAGAGTGACATTATCAAAACTGAACTAAGCCTAAAATCTACGCAGAGAGCAGAGTAAAAATATATTGCTAGCTAAATATATTTAAATTCATTTAGCAGCAGCAGTAGCCGCACAAATTGCAACGCGAAAAGACGCAGAAACGAATTAAAAAAAAAAGTGTAAAGTGTAAGAAAAAATAAAAACAAAGTGTATTAATGGCGGGCTATAGAGCGCTGCCTCTAGCGCCTGTGGCAGCGACGGCGGCAGTGCAGCCAGGAGCAGCTCATCCGACTATGGCCGCCTATGCGCATCATCAGTCAATGACGGCGATGTCGAATAACGGGATTATCTATCAGTCGGCGGTGCATGCCTCGATACACAGTTTGAATACAGTACAAAGTCAGCATCGTGCAGCGGCAACACACATACTGGCAACAGCGACAGCAACAGCAACAACAGCAGCAGCAGCAACAGCGGCAGCAGCAGCTGTAGCAGCAGTGCTACCCACGCCGCCAGCAACAGCAGCAGCAGCAGCCACAGCAATTGCTGCAGCACAGCCGACGGCAGCAGTCTATGCACAGCAGCAACATTTAGCTCAACAGCAACAGCAACAACAGCAGCAGCAGCAACAGCAGCAGCAGCAGCTAATGCTGCAGCAACAGCAGCAGCAATTGCAGCAGCAGCAGCAACAGCAGCAGCAACATCAACTGGCACAGCAGCAGCAGCAACATTTGACGGCGCTGCATCATCATCATCATCATCATCATCACCACCAGCAGCTGTCGCTGCATCAGAACCACCTGTACTTCAATAATCTGGGACATCATCATCATCACAGGCAGATCTTTAGCCATTTGCAAAGTGCGCTGTTGCCGCTCAGCGTGAGTAAGTATGCCAGTTGTAGGCGTGGCACGCATTGGGCGTCGAATCAATTAAACAAAAAGCAAAGCGTAGCCAACAAGTTTGTATTTGTTTAAATTTATTCGTTATTTGTTGTTGCATGTTTGTCTAACTAACTGTGTGTGTTTAGCTGTTGTTGTTGTTGTTAACTCTTTTTCTAGCTTACTGGGCATTTTCTAACTATAGTTGTGCGTATGTGTGTGTGTGCTTGCCTCATTTTCATTTTATAAACATTTCATTAAATTTTATTTCATATCTTCCTGTGCCATAATTCGCACGCCATTCCACGTAACGCGTGCGAAACGTCGCGCACACACACACACACACATATACACTGGGGCATAGTTAACGAGTGCAAAACCTAAGCCTAAACTACAGACAATTGAAACAAAAGACCGCGCGCCAAGCCAAGCAACCAAAGCAAAAGCCTTTCAACAGACCATTACACCTGCCTACGTTTGTGTGTGTGTTGTGCGTATGTGTGTGCGATTTTATGTCGCTAACAATGCAAAATATGCACAACATTTGCTTTGGCATTTGCCTTTTTTACTCGCTCTGTGTGTTTGTTTGTTTGTTTGCTTGGTTTAGTTTTTGTTGAACCGCCTGCGTACTCCACACACACACACACACGTCTCATTTATGTCTTCCTTGTCTTTTGTTGCACATTGAAATATGTCAGCAATTGTGCAACAAACGGCAGCAGCAGCAGCAGCGGCTTTTGTTGTTGCCCATTGTCACATTAGATTTTGTTGCTGCCCGACGGCAGCTTAACTTTATTATTTTAACTTAACGGCATTTTAAGTGTTTTTTATGCCGCACAATACACCATACAGCTGTATGTGTGTGTGTGGCAAGTTAACATTTCATGCAAAAAACAACAAAACTCATTTTTCGTTTATGAGCAGCTTCATTATGCGCGTTTTGTAGCATACTTTTGTGCGCTGCGAACTCCCACTCACTTGGGCACGCTAAAAACTTTTCGCCCACCAAAGTGCGTCAATGAAAAACCAACAAGTGTTGCCCTATGCATGTGTGTGCGAGTGTGTGTGTGAGCCACTGTTGCTGCTTGTTGTCCCAGTCAATTTTATTGTCTTTGGCATGCCATTGTTGTGACTACTGCCCGCCAGGCAGAGCTCTGGCCCCACTCACTCTCCCCTTTGGGCTCATTGCTGCGTTATACCTATAAATGACTATAAGTGTGTGTATCTTTTACACACACACATGCTTAACAAGCGTATTGCATAACAGCCAGCGCAGTCTTGAAGACTTTAAGCGTAGCAAATTATAAATATAAAGGCTCTACTTGATAAAAATTAACTATAAGTTAAAGTTGCTTAAACGTTATGAGCTCATATGCTAATTAGCTGCTCTCTTTAGAAAATGTTATTAAATTTAATAGTTATTAAAGTTACTTGAACAATTGCATACACTTCAGTACGATTTGGTGCGTTTGTTGTTGATTTCATTAATGAACTTACCAACGAACAATTAAAGCTTAAGTAATGCAACACCATTTGTTTCGAGCATAGGAACTCCATTTGAATAAGCAACAAAACAGTTGGTTGATTGTGAATTGGCGATTGGTAATGTGGTCGGTGTGAATTGATTTTTTAAATTTAATTTAAATTATTTGTTAGTAGTTTTTGAGCATTTCAAACGTTTTGATGTCTAACTCATGTACCAAAGCTTTAATTGCTGCTTAGTTTGCTCATATTTGACTTTGATTTAGTTCTGATTGCCATTGAACTGATTTAAAATTAAAGCAGAAACTCTTGGATAAGCGTTGCTAATCCATAACTTTAGCTAATATTATAATTAAAGAAGCAATGTTATAGTATAGTTTATTTATCATATTATATTTTAGCTTAAGGGTCTTGACTCAAGCTCGGAGCAGGCAAATCTTAAATGTGAAGTCGCTTCAAGCTGCTCCGAACTACGCTCATGGTTTTATTAGCGATTCTCATAAATTCTAACCGCATTTCAATAGTAACTCTGTTATATTAATGCAGCTTAACTGCTATTTAAAGCTCAAATACATGCAAGTTGCAAGTTGTTAGCAATGTATAAGCCACAATGTCAGGGGAGCGCAACTTCAAATCTCAAGTTGCATGCAAAAGTGTGAAAAAGTAATAAAAATGGCAAACGAATCTCAAAACATTTCAGTCCGAAAGTCGCAAGTTGACAAAATTTTAATAAGCCACTTTTGCTGGGCTGCCCCTTTGCATGCGAAACGAGCAGCTGCTAGCCCGAAAAGGCAGTTAAGAGTGTAGAGCTGACCACAAGCAAGGCCAATAAAAAATTCAAAAGCGCTCACATACGAATTTTGTCGTAGATCACGTACTCAATAAATATTGCCCATGAGCGAGCCTTGCACACTTGGCTACACTCAAAGTTAGATTTGAATTGGGTTTACGACTCGACCTTTAATTTTGCCAGCCAGTGTGCAGCTGGTGGGCGTGTGTGCCTTTTTTTTTTTGTTTGGTATTTGATGTGCGCCTATTAATTTGCAGTGAGCAATTCAATTAGTTTGGCTGCCCTCAAATATGTTGCATGATCCTCTGTCGCTCTCTCTGTGTGTGCATTACGCCTGGTTTAACGTGGCACGTAATATATTTGCTCATATTACTAAAAGCTACATAAATCGTGCGGGCTTTAAGCAATTTATAGCGCCAGCAGCTACAGCATTTTAAAGTTGCCGACATGGCTTAAAGGCAAAGTGTGTGTCTGTGGCAGTTGCCTTGTTGTTTAGCCTGATCGATGGCCGAATGGTGACAAAATGCAAAGGCCTAGGCCCTGGCATGTTTACAAGCCCCAACTATAGACAACTGCAGCTGTGTGTGTGTGTGTGTGTGTGTGCTCCTAAAAGTACGAAAAGTGTTTGCCAACGCAAAATTCCAAGCAATTAAATCACTTTGATGCTAATTTGGATTAATATGTTGTTGGTGCCCAGTTACAATTTGTTGCCTCCAACGTTGCAGGGCAGGTGCTTCGATTAGAGCACGCATGCAAATAGATTTATTGGAACAATGCGTATACGTATGTGTGTGTGCGTTGCGTGTGTGTTGCATTGACAGCCAATTTGGGTTTGGGCTGCTTCACTGTTGGCCCCAACGTTATTTATTTGGCTTATCGTGCCAGCGAGCGCCCAAAACTGTGCTACATTTGTCGCTTTTGTCGTTTGGACAAACAGTTTTTGTGCCTGCCCCAAACTCAAACCCCTGGTGTCTATTAGCTTTACAACCATATTAATTTTGTTAGATAAATATTAGTTTTAATACCTAGGCCAGCTAGACTATAAAACAAAAATGGGTATATTAAATGATATGCAAGCGTAAATACCAAACTAAATGAAAATTTTGGTTGGCAAACAGTCTGGGGAAAGCTGTAGAGGGCAAGAGCTACAAGAGCAGTGAGTAACTGCTAGACAGTGGAATTTGATTAGAGTTAGTGCTAAAAGTGCAAAGAAGTTGCAAGCTTCAAAAAATAAAGCGCAGCAATTAAATATCGAACTTATTTATTTACTTTTCAATAAGTAGAAAGTTGCAATGGAAAGTCGCAGGTAAAACAAAATTATTGTAAAGAAAGTTTTTAAAGTTATGCTGCTAAATAATTCAAATTAAATGCGCTTTATAAAGTGTAAAATAAATAAATTTAAGCAGACAAATTAAACAGAAAAAATATTAAACAGTCTCAACATTTGTTGCAAGCATTGGAAATAACTTAACAATCAATGAGATATTTATTAGTTGTAAATATTCATAGCTTACTTTTCATTCTACTATTAAATATATTTCAAATACTATAAGTATTTCAAATTAAATGCTTAAAGCGCATGTAAAATGTAAAATAAATAAATTTAAGCAGACAAATTGAACAGAAAAAATATTCAACACTTTCAACATTTGTTGCAATAATTGGAAATAACTCAACAATCAATCAGCTCTATATTTGTTTTAATACATTCATTATTATAAAGAAAGTATTTAAAGTTAAGCAAGCTAAATATTTCAAACTCAATGCGCTTTAAAATGTAAAATAAATAGATTTAAGCAAACAAATTCAACAGAAAAAATATTAAGCAGTCTCAACATTTCAACAATCAGTTCTGTATTAATTTTAAATATTCAAAGCGCATCTATTAACATTTGCTGCTACTGTTTGCTAGTCACAGCTACCCCACTGTACATTTAATAGTTATTAGTTTCAGCTATTTAGATTAATTTGCTGGGCAGACTCTCGCTCGACTCGATTTTGGGTTTTTATGTATTTTTAATAGAGCGCGCATAGTTTGCTTGTTTCCATGTGTTTTTAGCGCCGCTAATTTCATGGCACTTTAAATGTTTAATTTACAATTTATGTAAAAGTTTGGCTAGCGGGCACACACACACACACACACACACATATTTTATATGTTATATGTACTTGATAAATACTGGCATTAAAATAAATTACAGCTTTCGCTGCTAAAAACCAACAACAAGAATGTGCTACCAAAAAAAAATGTGGCATGAAGCACAGAAAAAAGTGTTTTCATATATTTATACCTGAGCTGTGTGTGGCATGCAACCCGTAAGGCAAATAAAGAAAAAATATATATTTTGTGTCTGTGGTTTAGAGTCGAAAAGAATTCAACGACTGCATATTAATATAATTTGCAAAGGGGGCAACAAACTGACCGAGTGTGTGAGTGTGTGGCATGCCCCTGACAGCTGTAAGACATTGAAATAAAACTTTTCCATGGACTAGCCGCTGCTTTGGGGCAGCTGTACGAAAATGTATGAAAATCATTTAGGCAAATGTAAAAATTTGTGATTTAAAAGAAAAGCAACGCCAAAGCCGCACGTAATTGTATTGAAGTTGTAGACCAAGGGGCCACATTGCTCATACGCCACGTTGACAAGCACTGCTGCCGCTAGTGCGCTCATAAATGTGAATAATTTATTGCATTTGGAGCTGCTTTTGTTTTGCTCAGCATTCTCAGCGACTCGTTCGTTGTGTCGCTTTGGTTAGAAAATTCATTAATAGCACTTTTATGACTTTGAGACGTTTGCAAACTTTTGCCAACTGTGGCCAACTGTGTTTCTTTTCGTTTCGGGCTAAGCTTTGTTGCATTTTTATGTTAATCCTTGCCAACCTTTTCGCTGTGGCAACGTTGCATACAACAATTGCATAGCCTTTTGCTGTTATTAGTAATTATTGTTTTCGCTTAATGGCCGACACGCTTATTTGTTGTTATGTGTCTTTTAATTGCTGTTTGCTGCCAACACAATATGCTAAACCCCAAGCTGAGAAATGGCTGCTAGTAATGCAATCCACGTTGCCCCAAAAAGAAACTAAAACCAAAGCCTGACAGACGCTACATGATTTTTATCAGCCGCAACGCGGCGTCTACACAAATTTGTGTTTATATGTTTCTATATGTGTGTGTGTGTGCATAAATCAAGCAACGCGCCGCTGTCATAAGTAGTTGTAGTCGCTGCTTTATATTTACTATAGAGTAAAGTTTACTTTGTGATGCTTGCGATAAGATAATGCAGCCACTTTGTTGCCTTTGCGCTTAGACTGAGCTCTAATAACTTGTTTATAAGCATAATAATATTACAAATTGTAAAGAAAAGTTGTAAGAATTATTGCTAGAGTGCTTTAATATTTATGGCAAATTTATTGTGCATAGAAATGTTCATAGTTTTTTATTTAGAAATTATACAAAGAGTTAAAAATAAATATTATTGCAAGATTAGTTATATTAGCTGCTATAGCAGCTGCTACTGCTGTTGCTGCTTTAGTTTATTCTTTTACAATAGTTACAGCTGGCATTTATTTATTAATTCGATTTAATATATTATGAGTAAATTCATGAATAGAGCCTGAAGGCCTTTGTTGCTCTGGCTATACCAGAATTTAACTCTAGGCTACAATGAAAATAAATAAATAAATTCATGAATAGGAATGTTAAAGTTCAATTGTCTTGTTTGCAAGTTAGCTTAGAATTTCTAAGCTAAGATTTCGCGTTGCATAACTTTAAATTCATTACTATTTATTACATGCTTTAAATATAACTATATAGTATTTTTGTTGTTTTTGCTGCAATATTTGTTTAACAATTAGAGACTTTGCTAAGTTCAAATAAGAATTGTTGCTTAAACTTCAATTATCTTTTTTGAGTTTGTTTGGCATTGCTAACAAGGCGCTAGTAATACAGTTATATATTAAATGCAATACAATATGCATTAATAATATTCATAATAAGCAATAATTATAAATTTCTATTGTTTATTGAATTTACTTATTTATTTATATAACTGTAGGCTTTAAGTTAAATCTTAAGATTCAAGGGAGGCAGCCTTAGCTACTGGGGACTTAAGACATTTATTGACTTTATTTTGCTTATTTTATTATTTATTTATTTATTTATTATAAATGTTTGGACTTTGCTGCCTTTTGCTCAAAAACTTAATTAATTGAATTATTTGCATTAGCTTGATTGATTTTTTAACAAAATTATAGCAAATTTAACAGCTGTGCTTAAAATTAGTTAGCAGCACTGCTGTCAAGCAGTATTTAAGCAAATTTTGTTATTGTTTTAATCGACTTCCATTTGCTCTATAAACTTTTTCTATACTTGCTGCGCTGTTCAGTTGCCGCTTTGTTTATCTAAGCAGTTTTACTGATTGTGCATAATTATAATAATTATAAATAAATGTCAACTTAACTATGACGTCTTTAGTTGCTTATCTTAGGTTTGTTTACTTTAACTTTTAGCTAGGCAGCGTGCTTTAGCTTAAGACGTCATTAACTACAACTGCTTAGTTTAGTTCTTGGAATTAAGCAGCAGCTGCAATTTGTTGCTGCTGTTGTTGTTGTTATTAGGCCTTAGCTATTGTGATAGGCAGACACTTTTAATGGCTTTTAATTGTGCGAATGCGTTGCGAGCTGCGAGTTGAAGATTTGTTAGCTAAACAAAAGTAATTTCACACTCGCTGCACTCAGCGACGGTGCAAACAATTTTTCTTTTGTTGTTTTAATACACACAACAATGTGTGTGTGTGTGTGTGTGTGTGTGTCGCTGTCAGTGTTGCCTATCGTAACTTGTTGTTGTTTTTTGTTTGGCTGGGTAACTGTCAGATATTTATTAGCCACAATTTGGCAGGCCACAAATTGGCAGCACAACGTGCCACAGCCAAAAAGTGTTGTAAAAACGAAAATTTATTATTTATGTCAACTCTTTTGTGCTATTTGCGCGGACTACCTTCATCTTTTGTGTGTGGCGAGGTTGACCTCTGCACCCCAGAGAGAGAGAGAGAGAGAGAGAGAGCTGCGCCGCTCTCGCTTAAAGCTTTGCAAATTATGCGAGTCTTGTGCGTATTTTTTTTTCATGCCAAAGCGCATTTGTCACAATTAAGCAAAAGACGTAAAATTATGCTCAGTCTGCACCCCTCTCCCCCTGCGCTGCATACAAAACAAAGCTTATGCTTGCCACATCAGTTGGAAGTGCTTTAGTCGCGCTTGCCACGTTGCCACGTTGGCTTGACGTTGAGGCTGACATGGCGCGCTGGGGACCTCATGATGGCACCTGAGCTGGTATTTTGGCAGTGATTGTAACCACCCAGCCCAAGCCCAAGCTAGCCTAGCCGCCCCTCGGGCAGTCTATTATGGCATCAGCGTCGCTGTCGCTGTCGCCGTCAGTTTTTGAGCGTTTGCCATGAAATATGCAAAGCGCAGTTAAAGAAACTTTTTATTTGTATTAATCAAACAGAGTTATATACGCTTTTTTGACAATGTGGCTTGTGGCAGACTGTCGACTGCATAATAAAATATGCAGCGCGATTGTTTCGACATTTTTGCAACAATTATCGCCAACTGCACTTAAAGCAGAGAGAACGAGAACGAGAACTGAACTCAGCTCAAGGCTGCGGCTTTCGACTCAGTTGACAAATTAGTTGAGCAATAAAACTTGAGTGTGCTATCAAACTAAAAATATAGCCATAAATTACAAAACTATATGTGTGTGTGTGTGCGTGTGTGTTGCCAAACGTGCGCCATATAAAATGGCCATAAACAACGCGAACGACAACGACAATGACAACAATTTCCCCAACTATGTCTACGAGCAAACACATTTGAGCGCTGCCAACTACATCAACGTCATCAACGTTGATCCCTCAACCTGCGTCGTCCTCCCCACGCACTGTCTCTCACCCTCTTGCATATGAGTGTGTGTGTGTGTGTACTTTGCCCTTTCGTTGCCATTTGCAATTTGGCAACACTTTCTGGTTACGCGAGCTGTTGGGGCCACGTTGAGCACTTTATATAAATTGTACAAACGTATTCTGGGTTTTTGCTTTTTTTATGGCTCTTGAGTGCATTCTATTTACCAAAATCGTATTGGTTTTGATATATACGTTTAGTTTCACTTGTCGCGAGCGAGCGAGCGAGAGATGTAAGCGACTTTATTCTCTATTTTTTGCTAAATTACTGTTTGGCCGCAAGTTTATGCCGATAGCCATTTGTTCAGCATACAATGGGCGTACTATAATACCCTGTAAACTTAAAGATAAAGCATGAAGGAGCATAAACAAGGGCTGAAAAAAATATTTGAAAAATAAGTGCAGGAATGCAATTATTAAAATGCTGTATAGCTGCATAAAATAATGCGCATATTTCCATGCCAAAAAATGTAGAAAATATATTTTAATGCCTTTTATAAGTAAAATTATTATATAAAATATTATGGCTTAAGTGCTATTAAACAGTTGAGCTAAATTGCTGAGCTAAAAGTATTGAAAACAATTATTAGCTACAGTGTTTGAGAGGCAATATAAGCTAGATTGAGGAAAAAAACAAGCTAGAATAAACTAGATTCGAAATTTGCGTCAAAACTCATGTTAAAACCTTACCAAAAAAAAAAAGCTCACAGTTGAAATTTGAAGTTGAAATTCATGAAATTATGAAATAACGAAAAGTAAAAAAAATAAAAATATATATGCCTGAAATAAGCTAATCTGGCTGATTAGCTATGTTATAACCAGTGCTGCCAACGTTTGATGGCCTCAGATAGCTAAAATAGTCTTTGAAAACAGCCAGAAACAGCTAGAAAGTATTTTGGTAATAAATTTGCTTGGAAAATGAGCAAAGAAAAAAAGGTCGGCCCTGATTGGGTTTTTGGGTTTTCCCCAATCCAACGAATGTTGGGTCTGTTTAACACTCCCAATCTATAAGTTTATAAAATCTTAAAACAAAAACATAATTTTAAAACTTAATTTTAAATATTTTTTGTAATCCTTTTCTTTTATCGTCGACTGTACATTGTTGTTTATAAATAAATAAATATACAACAAAAATACATTAGCTAGAATTCCCGCTGCCCGCTAGTTCACAATGCATCCCGCATTTGCCTTGCCAAAACCGCTAGATCTGGCGGCCAAATAGCCAAATTGGCTTATAACTTAAAGCGCAGCGTCTAGTTATGCTAAATTCATTGTTTAACTTTCAAATGCTCATAAAAAATTGAGGGCATAGGCCGCAGAATTTGTTGCTAGCTAATTAAATTACAATAGTTTAGCTAATCGATTGCTGCTTAGTGCTGCAGCATGCGCAAAGCAACGTTTTCCAACACTGTCAAGCAATAAAATATTTAACTAGCTAAATAACGTTTAATACAATGTTTTACTTGCAGAATAATTTGTGCAAAAAATTAAATTGAGCTGCAATTAAACTTAAGCTAGACTTTCACTACAATTTATTTTCAAGTGGTTTAAACTATTAAAGAAAATTTCTAACATTACAACTACTAAGCTATAATTTGAATTGCTTTCTATAGCAACTGCTAGTCGTGAATTTTAAGCTCAACTATGCTTTATTATTATTCTTATAGTTGCGTGGCATATTAATAAACTCGAGTTCGATGTTTCTTTTGTCGTTTAAGTTGCAAGCGTCATTAAGTGCGCGTAATTATTCAATGACTAGCAAAGTTGTGAGGTTTAGTTTGTCAGCACGCATTTTGCAGGCACTGTGAGTGCATTTTTCGTGGCCATAATAGCAGACATATGCCAAAAGTTGTTGACTTGATAAATGATAGCAGCCAAGGAAGCCAGCAAGGCACTTGGAGTGCGACTGTATAACTCTTGACTTGAAGCGTTATTAAGTTGACATTTAAATTCTATAAATCATGGCTGGCTGGCAAACTGATTTACATTTTTGTCGCATTTATGCGCTGACAGTTGCACCTGTTGGCCTGGCCAGGCCTAAGCGCCTGGTCAAGTGAAGTTTCTTTTGTCTCTTTTGCGCCACTTGTACTTACACTTTCTATATATGCATATTGTATTTATTATTATTGTTGCATTTTACAGATGGCGAACCCATCAAGCTGCCCGACAATTTGGAGAGCCTGCCAAGAGCCGACAGTTTTCCATCACAGCGCCATCGTTGGAATACAAATGAGGTCAGTTACACTAACACACACAAACACACACTTATCTTTGTATGTGTGCATTTGTTTAGTTGCCAGCACTTGTTTGTGTTTATATTTTAGTTTTGTCTGTCTCTCTATTTGCATTTGATTGCACATAAAAATGTCGAAAATGAAAGCAAACGAGTTACCAGTTACCAGTTACGATTTACGGCCCACGGACGGGCGTAACAGCAGTTGACAGTCGGATGAGCCTGCCAGTCCTTAGGCTGGACACTTTGACAGCCAAGCTTTTTGCCTATATACGCAGCTTAATGCAAGATTCTTAACTTGGCTCGCGAACTTCAATGTTAACTCGCTGCTGTTTTTTTATATGCGCTAAAAACTAAAATACAAATACAATAATAGAGTGGAGAGTGGGGCGTGGGGCGTGGCGCGTGCTATACAAAGGACACTTGGCCAGCTGCACGTACAAAGTTCAGTGTTTACAATAAAACTTTGCGCTTAAAAAAATAACACAACAAAATGAGATAGTTGTTGTTGTTTCACTTGTGAATTAAGCGCAACCGCAAATATTCATTTGGACAGTTGTAAAGTTTATACAAGGGAGCTGCAAACAGCGCGAAAACGAGGGATGGAGAGAGAGCAAGGAGGCTGAGCGCTGTTTTATACACTCGCGCGACAAGTTGACTAAATTAAAAGCAATGCAAATACAACAAATAAATAAATAAAAAACTTAAACTTGAAATAAGCTAAGCCAACAGCAGTTTAGGGATCTATTGCCATAAAATGTTAAACAGCGAATGCAGCTGATATAATTTAGAATTTTTTAAATTAAATTATTACAATTGAATATAATTAAAATAAAATGAAAACTAAAGCAACAACATTTTAAGAATCTATTGCCATTAAATATTAAATGGAGAATGCAGCTAATATTATAATTATTTAATTTAGATTTATATAATTTAGAATTTTTAAAATTGACTGCAGCTTAAGTATATTTAAATAGTATTAAAATAAAATTATTTTATTGCATGTATCATGAGCAAAAATATGTAGAATCAGTTAACCATTTATTTATTTAAACTTTAGATAGATTTGTTTTATTTTTTAATACAAATTTGTAAATAAGCTAAAGCAACTGCAGCTTAGGAATCTGTTGTTATAAAATATTAAACAGATAAATGCAGCTGACATAATTTAGAATTTTTAAAATAAAATTATTACAATTGAATGCAGCTTAAGAATAGTAAAATACTAAAAAAGTAAAATAAAAAAAATTAATATAAAATGTTAACTTGAAATATAAATAAAGCGAAAGCTATTGCCAAAAATTATTAAATTGAGAATGCAGAATTATTCAAATAAAATTTTTAAATTGAATGCAGTTTAGGAAGAAAAAAATTACAAGCTGCCAACTATTTATTTATTTAAGCCTTAAAAACATATTTTTTTTATTTTTCATAAAAAAGAATTTGCAACTTTAAATAAAATTTGTATACGATCAAACTAATACTTAGAATCTCACGCTCTGTACACTTTTCTCTAATTCATATATACGCTTTCTGAATATTTTAATGTATAATTATTGTAAAGATTAAATTCGTTTTTTTTTTTACTTTTCAATATTTTATGTATTTTATTAGCCAATTTGTATAAAGATTGTAATGACGCATTCTAAAATTCTAAAGCTGAGACTCACTTTCTTACGTTTATTTCTATTTGAAATATTGTGTAGTCGCTTTATTGTAAATTTTAATAGAACATATTTTTTAATTATAATATTAAATAGCAACTTTGCATATTTAATATAAATTTGCAAAAGTTTTAACAGTTCGTTGGCTTCATTTGCTGCTGAGCCTTTATAATTTGCTTCTTGACTTAATTTGCAAATGCGAATGCGAGTTGGACTTTATATATAGGATACTGCTGCTCATATAGCACAGGCATAATCAGAGGCTATAGCAACTGTGCCACAGTTTATTAATATAAAGTTTCGCAAGTAAATTGCAGTGGGGCAGAGGACACTGGACACAAAAAAAGGACACTGCATCAGCAGTGGCAAAAATTACAAAATGTAAACGTGTAACGGGGCATAAATAAAATTACGCACGCTTATTTTAGTCTGCTTACAGTACAGACATAAAAGGGGCGTGGCAGGGGCTGTTAAATGGCCCCAACGGTTGTGGCTTTAACCACACAGTTTTAATTTGGCATTTAAGCAGGCACAGTGTCCTTTTGTGTGTCCTTACGGCTTCGAAAATCAAAAAGTTAAATTGATAATGAGCCGCAAGCAGCAATAAAATTTTAAATTGCAGTTTGTGTAATTGTTTAGTTGCAAATACTAGACACACACACACACACACACAGACACACATACAGACGCAGCCTTGTGTAGCGAAAGTGCTAGAAAGGATTAGAGGCTGAGCTCGTGCTCACAAATGCGCTGAGGTGCGCATAAATTTTTAATGCGTGCAGCTAGCAAAAGTATCGTATGTGCCTAGAATTCATCATAAATTTGTGAGTGAGAGAGAGTGTGAGAGTGAGATAGCAATAGATTGGCAGGCATGCATAAATAAGCAAAGAGGCAATGCCAAAAAGTTACCAAAGTCAAAGGCAATTTGCCCAAAATGCAAACGTTTGCCACTTGACAAACACGCGCCTGTGATTTTCCTCAAATGCTGTATGTGTATGTGTGTGTGTGCTTCTGTGTGTGTGCATACAATTTTTATGACACTCGCAAATGTTGCTAACATATGAAATCGCTGCTGCACATCGTCAATGGACTCTATTGGGCAATGGGGCGTCGCCAGCTGCGCGCGTTGACGGCAGCACAGATGAATGTGCTACAAGCTAAGCAGCGCATACATATGTCTGTCTGTGTGTGTGTGTGTGTGTGTTACATTATTCATGCAACGTCAAGGCTGGCAAAAAACAAATTGATAACTTTATCGGCAAAACATGCAATGAAAAATGCCAAATGGGCAAACGCGCGTTCTGCTTAAAGGCTCCCAACTCCCCCTCCCGCTCTCTTATGGCCAAGACTATTGTGTGTCTTGCATTTGAATTGTTAACAGCTACCCCGCCCAGTTGTCAACTGTGGCTCCGACACCTGTAAATTGTGGTTCACACTCGCTGCTGCGGTCAAATGAAATTTCTAAAATATTTGCCTTTGTTTTATGCGCACAAAAACAAAAACAGAATAGCACAAAAAATGAAATTAAAATTCATTGAAGTTCGCCTTTTGTCCGGCGCAGGAAATGCCACAAGCGCTTCGCTTTACAAATTTCTGCAAGCCGCGGAGCCAACGGAAATTGTTAGCCACGTTAGTTAAGTTGGTTAAATTTTTGCACACACGTGACGCGCTGATTAGACAAAGTGTAAAGAATAACAAAATAAATAAAAGTAAACAGCAAATGAAATCTAAATTAATTAAAAACAATAAATGCACAAAATTTAAAACTTAAGGCATAAAATTTGAGTAAATTCAAGATTCAAATAAAATATAATAAATTACAAGCAACATAAATTACAAATGGTGGTACTAAATTTAAACATTTGACTAAATTCAATGAAGATTGAAATCTAAATAAATTAATTCGAATATAAAATTGAGCAAACAAAATAAAATATAAATAAATAACAAATATTTGTGCAAAATTTAAAAACTTTACGCATAAGAATTGAGTAAATTCAATGAAAATTCAAAGCTAAATAAATTAAGCAAACAGAATAAAAAATAAATAAATTACAAGCAGCATAAATAACAAACATTTGACAAAATTTAATGAAATTTAAAATTTCAGTAAATTAAGCAAACAAAAAAAATGTAAATAAATTTTAATGCATAAATATTTCCACAAAATTTAAAAACGTTAAGCATAAAATTTGACTAAATTCAATGAAAATTTGAATATAAATAAATTGAGCAAACAAAATAAAAAATAAATAAATTACAAGCCACATAAATACCAAATATTTGTACTGAAATTAAACACTTGACTAAATTCAATGAAGATTGAAATCTATATAAAAATGAAGCAAACAAAATAAAATGTAAATAAATTTTAAAGCGACAAATATTTGCACAAAATGCCAAAACTCTTATCATAAAATGAAGCTAAATTCAATGCAGACACTTTAGAGGCAACTTTTGTTCAATGAAAGTTAAGCAAACATTAGCTATTGTTATTGTTATTAAATGAAACATAAATACTTGTTATACTTTCAGGAAATCGCAGCAATTCTTATCAGTTTTGATAAGCACAGCGAATGGCAATCAAAAGAAGTTAGAACAAGGTGAGTCACTAGACAAGTGCAAACAACAAAAGGCAATTAAATAAATCTGTCTTTATCTTTTATCTCAAGGCCGAAGAGCGGCTCGTTGTTGTTGTATTCACGGAAGAAAGTGCGCTACAGACGCGATGGCTACTGCTGGAAGAAGCGCAAGGATGGGAAGACAACGCGCGAGGATCACATGAAATTAAAAGTACAAGGCACTGAGGTAAGAGCAATTTAACAATTAGCCTGAGCCACTTGAGCTGGAGTCATCATTAGTCTTAGCCTTTTAGTTTTAAGGGTAGCTCAAGTCTTTTTGTGAGTTATGTGTGTGACCCCAGCCATAAAGGTTATGAGCGCTTTGTATGTCCTGCTAATGAAATAAGCCTTTGCCAAAGCGTTTGAGACTTGAGACTGGGGCTGGGCGTATTTATAATGTCTGGCAGTCGAAACATAAAAACAGTTGGCAATTTCACGCCAATTTTTTCGCTACGCTTTACGCCTTTTACTTTTTTTTTTGCTGCTTAATTTTTATTTTAATACCAAGTCGCAAGACAAGTAGCTGTAGCTCAAGATTTATGCACTTGGCAAACGCAGCAGGGTAACTTCCTTGGCTGTCTGTCTGTCTGTCCATGCGTCGCTGCTTACACGATAACTAATATTTATAAACGTTGAGTAGCCAGAACGACAAAAAAAAAGCGACAAAGGCAAACGCAAGTCAGCGGCATATCGCGCAACAACGTTGGCCAACAAATTTATCAGCAAAACAAGCAAAAGAAATGCGCAGCAAGTCACTGAAAAGCAAAAAAAAAAAAGGCAACACTAGACGAAATCTTTGCTTGTTTAACTCAAAAAGGGGTTTGACTTTTTGGCACATGCTGTCTGTTTTTTTTTTTTGGCTTGGCTTGGCTGCTGGCGCCCCCTAGCGTGGGTGATTGGTAATTTAATTTAAGCCTCAAACGTTTTTATGCGCTACAATTAAATAAACTTCGAGTTTATGCTTTTGTTTTTTTGTTTAAATTGTTTGATTTTCTTTCTTTTAGTGCATTTATGGTTGTTATGTTCACTCGGCCATATTGCCCACATTTCATCGCAGATGTTATTGGCTGCTGCAGGTGTGTAAACAAAAACTTAAGCTAGCTAACTTTATTACAAGCGTCTTTGTCTTAAACAGAATCCAGATATTGTTTTGGTTCACTACTTGAATGTGCCGTATCCGGATGATAATAAAATGGCTGTCATTGCGCCCAGCATAACGTTGTGGGGTGACAAAAAGGAATGGACCAAAGAGGAGCTGGTCAGTCAGCTAAAGCCTATGCGTAAGTAGACAGTTGGTCATAGAGAGATGCATTCGATTTTAATTAGAATTCACAGAATAAATTCCGTTTGAATTAAATGCATTTAGAATTTGGAAAAAGGAATTAACTCATAATTAAAATAATAAATGAGCGTAGTTCAAATTCAGCTTCTAAATTCAAAATGAATTAAATTCCAAAAGGATTTACATCTTTTACATCTGTTCATAGCGCTTGAAGTATCTACAGTAAATTCAGTAGAAAAATGCATTCAATTTAAATTTGAACTCAAAGAATTAATTTAGTTTGCATTATCTGCTGAAATCATTGAAAATAAAAACTCTAATTAAATTTAAAAAAAGGCGTTAGCTTAACATCAAAATAATTCGTTAAGAATGTAATGGAATGAAGTCTAAGTTCACATCTCTGAGCTATAAACTAAATAAATATGTTTCACTTGTACAGTATCTACAATAAATTCAGTTAAAAAAATACATTTAATTTGAATTAGAACTCAAAGAAATGCAAATGAAATTAACTCAACAGCAAAATAGTTCGTTGATTCTTATAAATTCAAGATGAATTAAGTTCCAAAAGGATTTACAACTTTTACATCTCTGCCTGATTATAGCTCTAAAACTAAATAAATGTTTTTGACTTTTATAGTATCTACAGTTAATTCAGTAAAAAAAAATGCATTCAATTTGAATTAGAATACAAAGAATGAATTCAGTTTGAATTAAATGTATTAAAAATACAAATTTAAATACAATTTTTAAAAAAGAATTAAGTCAACAATAAAATAATTCGCTTAAAGCGTAATACAAATTCAACTGCTGAATTCAAGCTGAATTAAATTCTAAAAGGATTTATATCTTTTACATCTTATGTTAAAATTATCTAAATTTGCTTTCCACTTTTAAAGTATCTACAGTAAATTCAGATGAGGACTCCGACTCTGGGAATGATATAGAAATATCTGTAAGTATGCAGCTTTATGCTTTGTTTATCGTTTGCTTACGTGCTGCTGCTTTTGCTTTAGACGGCGGAAACAGTCGAGTCTATTGTCTGCCAGCTGATGGAGAAGCAGCGCGTTTCGAGGCAGGCCGCCTTGGTGAAGCAGCTCGACTGCGGCTGTGGCGATGCTGCCTGCGCTGATGGCAAAACCTGCACACATCCTGTAATGCGCCGCTCGGGCATACTCAAGTCTGTGGCGGACAAGCGGCCCAATGACAGCTACAGCACGCACAGCAGCGTTGCCAATGGCACGCCCAATGTAGTTGTTGCCAGCAAGGTGCGTTTACAATTTTAATACAATTATTTATTAAGTCAAGCGTTTTGTTTTTATTTCGTTAGCAGCTTTATTCGCGCTGGTCGGAGCGACATCGACAGCGTGACAGCAACGTGCAGCTGGACAATACACACACACAGTATCACAATGCCACACAGCAATTGCCGCAAGAGTCGGCCATCAAATTTCAAATCATTCCACAGCAACAGCCGCAACAGCAGCAGCAGCAGCAGCAACAGCAGCAGGCCAATCATAATGATGGCAGCTATCAGCAGCAATATCGTGCTGCCAATCAGCTGCTGACTACAAGAAGCAATCATTTAATACAGCAGCAGCAGCAACAACAACAGCAGCAGCAGCAATATCAGCAGCAGCAGCAACACTTGAACTTGCAACGCTTTGTCGCCAGTCACAATCAAAGCAATCAAAACCAAAGTCATAATAATAACAATTCAGCACATTTAAATCATCGCTTGCAAATTGCGAATACAACAATCACAGCTACAACGAGAGAAGCAGCAACAGCAGCCGCAGCAGCAGTAGCAGCAACAACAGCAGCAGCAGCATCGAATGTTATGGATACGGAGCTAATTGAAAACCAAAGCAATGCAAATGCCAATAAAATTGCCAGCAACAAGCAATTAGCAGCAGCAACAACAACAACAACAGCAGCAGCACAAGTAAACAACGAATTAAATGTTGTAAACAATAATGCAAGCAATAGCAACAACAGCAATAACTTTATATACAATCAACAGCAGCAGCAGCAGCAACAACAACAACAACATTATTATAAATTGCAGCAGTCTACTACCCCAAGTAGCAGCAATCAACCCCCAGTTGAGGCCATGTGCATGTCACCTGAGCATCATAGCAGCAGCAGCAGCAGCAGCAACACCCTCAACAACAGCAACAACAATCAGCTTACAGCAACAACGTCTTCCGCTGGCAATACGGCTGCCAACTCAAACTCAACATCCAGCTCAAGTTCCTTGCAGTCCATTATCGATGGCAATCAGCAGCAACAAATTACAACGACAGCAGCCACAGCAGCAACAACAGCAACAACTTGTGATAATTTAATGAGCGCCAATGCCTTGGCTGAGGTGAGTATTTTATTAGCTGCGGTCAAACCGCAAGTCAGCTGCACTTAACTATTTATGTTGATTAAATTTCTAATGCAGCTGGAGCTGAGCAGCAGCAACGCCGAACAGCAGCAGCAGCAGCAGCAGCAGCAGCAGCAGCAGGCAGCGAATAGTTACAATCAGGCCAACAATCAGCAAATTATAAGCAAGGCCACACTACTCAATGGTTGTGCCACTTTTAGTGCTTCCAGTGATAATAGCAGCCAAATTAGCGGCAGCGATGACAGCAGCTTTGGTGCCAACAATCAAAGCAACGATGAGGAGCCAGCAGCGGAGACGTTGAGCTTCTTTAACGAAACGCTGGATTTATCGCATGAGGATATACAACGCACGCTTATAGCCAATATGCCGTACAACAATGTGGCAACAACAACAACAACGACAACAACAGCAACAGCACTGCATACAAAGTGCGACAACAGCAACAACCACAACGAAGCAAAGCAAACAGTTGAGGCTGAGCGCGATGAGGCGGATGTGTTTGCCAATTTGGATGCATTTGATATGCTGGTGGAGTTTCCCGAGCTGGATTTGGATGACAAGCAGGCGCTGAACAACAGCGCGCTGGAGCAGGAGCAGGCGCAGGCACATGACGCAGCTTTTGCTGCAGATTGCAGCCAAACGCAGCGCAAGCTGCACAACATTTGCGATTTCAGTCCGGAGTGGTCGTATACAGAGGGCGGCGTTAAGGTGCTGGTTGCAGGTCCTTGGAGCAGCGCAGGCGGCGGCGCATACACAGTGCTGTTCGATGCGCAGCCTGTGCCCACTGTGCTGGTGCAGGAGGGCGTGCTGCGCTGCTATTGTCCAGCGCATGAGGCGGGCATGGTAACACTACAAGTTGCTTGCGCTGGTTATTTGGTATCCAATGCAGCTATGTTTGAGTACAAGCTGTCGCTGCTAGCAGATGCGCCATTCGATGCAAGCAGCTCAAATGATTGTTTGTACAAATTTACGCTGCTTAATCGATTGTCCACTATAGATGACAAGCTGCAGCTCAAGATGGAGCAGAAACTAGCAGTAAGTTGTAATACTTTAAACATAAATAAATAATGTTAATGCAATTGCCTTGCAGACTGAACTTACGTCGCTTTACACTGAGCCCAACTTTGAGGAGAAACTGGTTGCCTATTGTCACAAGCTTAGCAAGCACGCGTGGAGCACGCGCAGCGCAGTTGCCAGCTGGAGCATTGGACTGCGCGGCATGACTTTGCTGCATTTAGCTGCTGCGCTAGGCTATGCCAAGCTGGTGGCTGCTATGCTCAACTGGCGCGCTGAGAATCCACATATCATACTGGAAACAGAGCTGGATGCACTTAGTCAAGATGTGCATGGCTACACGCCGCTTGCGTGGGCCTGCGTGCGTGGCCATGCGGAGTGCGCGCTGCTGCTTTACAAATGGAATCACAATGCGCTTAAGATTAAAACGCAAGCGCAGCAAACGCCGCTGGATTTGGCCAGTCTAAAGTGCCATAAGCAGCTGCTGGCGCAGCTTTATCGCTTGGAGAAGGAACGACAACGCAAGCCGCGTGCGGGACTAGCTAATCTATCAATGAATCTAACGCTCGATGCCAGCACAGATGACAGCTATAGCGTGTATGAGCTGGGCAAGCATGATGGCGTTTTTCTGCGTCCTGTAGCGCTGCATAGGTAGCTTATGATTAAAATAGTTCGAGTTTATGTATTAATGTTATGCTTGCAGCAATCAAAGTCCGCCCAACAGCGGCAGTCGCTACTCGAAGCGCAGCTCCATTGACAGCGGCATAAACATGGATATGCGCAGCAAGTCGGGCAAACCTTTGGCTAGACTGCATAGGTAAGATCAGCTTTGATATCTGAGCTTTCCCACTAACTTTAACTTGCTTGCAGCACTTTTGATGCTCACGATGCTTATGCGCTGGGCGTGGACTCTCCATTGGATTCCCTTGCTGGCAGCAATTGCGCTGGTTTGCTTTCACCACTGCGTAAAATGGATTTTGCTTTGTGTAAGTTTTGTAGGCGTAGCTGCTAAAATGCTCAAGTGTGTTATATTTGCTTTAAACGTTAAACAATTGTTGTCAACATACCACCAGGCGAGGTATCCACAGGCGAGTCGAGTCCCATTAACGACAAAGACATCGATTGCGATGATAATTCGACAAGCGTAACGGATGTCAACATAAGCAATGAGCTCAACGTCGATGCCGTCGTAGGTCAGTGACATGAGCCAGGCCATAGCTAAAGCTGACAAACTAGGCTTGTCTCTTTCTAACTGTATATATACACACACCTAAACGTATCGTATGGCCATTCAAACTAATGTGTATCATCTAAACTATAACTATGCATAAAATATATGTAAATGGCTGTCGATGTTGTCGTTGTTAACTGTTACTTACTGTTGCTAATTTTGTTTGCTGTTGTACTTGTACTTGTATTATACACACACACGCATACACGCACACACACACACACAGTTACATAATGTTTACATTGGTGTTACTAGAGCGTGCAGTACAATTATTACTATGTATTACAATTTAATGTTGCATATTGCGTATACGTTGCTATATGTGTGTGTGTCCTAATGGTTATGGGTGTGTGTGTGTGTGTTATCGATGTCTAAACATAATCATTGCCAGCGCTACTAACTAACAAAACGTTGTATATATCATGTCTATGCTCTTTTGTATATACTTACTACAGTGTTATATATAATCCTATAGACATCAGCTGAGCGCACAACTCAGCTGCCTGTACAACTCAATTGCTTGTCGATGTATATTCTAACCACAGGCCTAGCATAATGTAGACTCGTTGCGTTTGCTCTGCAGCCAGCAAATTGCGCTTAGCTCTAATCATTTGTACAATCTGCTTACAGGGGATTCGGATGCCAAAGTGCTAACGCTGGCGGAACACATCATAGCTGCGATGCCCGAACGCATTAAGGTAGCTCTCTTTCTTATATGCATTTATTTTTATATTAATGCTCTGCTGTTTGACAGAACGAAGCGGATGAAATGATGGTGCTGGGCAGTCCTTTAACTGAGCCACTTACCTCAGAGTCTTCGGCGCTCACCGACAGCTTTATGGATCCGCTGCTTGACTCGCTGCCCAACACGCATTTCGACAGCGATTTTAGTTTTGATTTTCATGATCATAGCTATCGCTATCACGATGTTAGCACACCTTGCTCCAGTCTTAGTCCAGCCAGCTCGGGACCGCTGCAATCGCCCGCTAGCTACTCCATACTGGGCACCGATCCCTCGGTCAGCTCGCCCAGTCCGCCGCCATCGACCAAGCAGCTAACAGAGTTCCTGCATGCCTCCTGCATAGCGCAGTATCCGTTCGAGGCGGACTTCTCCAAGCTTACGCTCACCGATACGGAGCAGCGCGAGCTGTACGAGGCAGCCAAATGCATACAGAAGGCGTATCGTTCCTACAAGGGCCGCCAGAAGCTGGAGGAGCAGAACAAGGAGCGCACGGCGGCAATTGTTATACAAAACTATTATCGTCGCTATAAGCAATACGCCTACTATAGGCAAATGACCAATGCGGCGCTTGTTATACAGCACGGCTATCGCTCGTATCGGCGCAACAAGCGCTTCAAGAAGTCGCAGCATACGCCCAGTGGGCTGGGCACAGGCAGCGAGCGCGGCAGCGTTAGCAGCAACTCGCAGTGTTTATCCAGTTTCTATGATCACTACAAGCAGGATCAGCAGCAGCAACAAGAGCTGAGCTCACAGCCCAGTACGCCAAAGGAAACAAGTCCTTCGGGTCCGCTTAAGTAAGTTGCTTTTATACTAAGTTAAGCTTTAAATTAATTTATTTAAATTTGCAGGCGTACTTATTCGCAGTCTACACAAAATCAGGCTGCTAGAAAAATACAGCAATTCATGAGACAATCACGCATCAAGTAAGTTCGTCATAAGTTAGTTAGTTATAGTTTTTAGCTATAAGTCTTGCCTAAGCTGAGTTTGTAATTGTTAACTGACTTTGCACGCTAGCATTTGGGATGGCAACCTGACGACTTTGGTAAGCAGAGTGTTACTAGTGTGCTTTAGTTGCTTTTACTTTAATTTATTGCTTGTCTTATTGCTTGCTAATACTTTTTGCTGTTTAACTTTAGACTACAGAGAGAGCGAGCCGAAAAAGAGAAGCTGGTGCACCAACGCAGGGCGGAATACCTTCAAAACTTGCAGTATCAAGGGCAGCAGGAAATGTCAGTCTGCCTTAGTGACAATGGGTAAGTAGCTTTTAAATTTTATTATTAATTACATTAATATTTTTTTTATTTTTGCAGCAGCAGCAGCAACAACAATCTGCATTAGTTGCAATCCAATCAATATGAACGCAACTGTTTGGAACTTTTGTTTTTATGCAATAAGCGACAACACTATGTTCAATAAGAATTTATTAATAGCTTTAACAACTGAGTGAAACTTTCTACTTTCATATTTGTTTATTAAGACACCTACCCCAGCACCTCTAGTAGTGGAACTTTGTTTCTTAATTCTAATAACTAGTTATACGACAAGTTATATGTAGTGGCAAAGATTTGCACTTTTATTCATTTGCATAACGTATTTTAATATTATACATATATATACTTCTTATGAGAAACAGTTTTATTTGAAAAATCGAAATTAGGTTAGTGGTTTTATATAATATTATACCTACTTATATACATATATATATTGAAATCAGCTTTTAACTGAAGTGAGAGAGAAAAATAGCGCTCCATAAACAACTTTTCCATTTGTCAACTCAAAAGAACTTATTAACGAAGCCTTCGAAAACAACTTTTTAACTCCAAGTGTAGTGAAACTTTAGTCTATGATATACATTGATATATATTATTAACTAAACTTAAAAACTTATACTATATTACACCAATATTATGCGCATGTGTATGCCACTAAATAGTTACATTTTGTATATATGCTTAGTTTTTAAATTCAACTTTCTAAAAATGTATAATGAAACAGCAAACCCTCTATGCTAGTCTATTTTAATGTATTGTATTATTAAAATTAAATTTTAAATTCAGCTCTGCAAACTTAGCTTGTTTCCAAAACACAGCAGCCTTGTATAAATTTAAAGCATTCATTTTCGATTTTATAATACTAAGCTGTAGTTATTATCTATTACTTAACTGCGCTTAAGCTCAAGCTCAGCTCTAGAGTCCAATGTTGTTGTTGATTTCTAAAATCGGAGCCACCCGCATTGCGAGTTAAAGCAAAACAAATGTATATCATGTTACAAACATTTCTAGTTGAGTTTTTTTTTATACTTATATACATTACTATTACTACTATTACTATTAAATGCAATGCGCTATGCAAACAATTTGTTTAACACTTGTACTTAAGCTCTAAGTCGTGGAACCTAATGTGACTTTTGTAGTCTAAAAGCAATAAACCTAGTTCAAGTTTAAAGAGAAAACCAAACTGCATGCAAAACAAAAAACGTTTAAACAAAATACAAATATATACACATGTATTTATAACTATTGTTCAACTTCAAAACTTCACCGCTAATTGTAATTGTAAGCGGCATAAACAAACAAAACAAAACAAAAAAAAAAGCGAACATTTTTTTCAAACTAAATGTAACAATACAAGAATTTTTGTAAATTATTTTTGTCCGTCCACATTGTTAGCTTTCATAACGTAAACAATTAAATATATATACAATATTAACGAAACTATAACAAAGCCACATTTAAATAAAGCGTAGACACACCAACTACCAACTACTTGGCTTCAATTGTACATAGATACAAACAAATACAGATGCAGATACATAGGGTGTGCGCATAGCACCCAAGCAACCTTTGTAGAGAACTCGGAACCTCGGCATTATACATTATATACAATTTATTATAAACATACCTCCAGCACGCCTCAGACATTAAATGAACTAGTTCTTGTCATAATTAAACACAAATAAACAACAAAATGCATGTAAACTTTTCAATTTCTTGCAACTATTTGAGTATGTAAAATGTAATTCATTTGCCAAGCGTTTAGCGAGTGCAAATAACTCATTGCATGGGGCTGTGAGTTAGGCCTATAGCTCTACTACTATATCTATGAAATTTGGACACACGTTGGTAGACACAATTGTTGACGGCTCTGCGTAGCCAAGTTTAAATCTATTTAATTGTTAACTATATAACTAAACTTTGTTTGTTTTTTTCGCACTACTCTTTTTGAATTCAATTGCATTTGTTTCCCAAACTCAAACTTAGTACTATGCATAGAAAACGAAACTAATCTGAAATCAAGACTAAAAACAATTCTCTACTTAAAATGACTTAAACAATTGCAATCAATTTTCGAGCTAGCAAAGCTCTTTTGTTACTCGTTCGTCGGGAGGTGTAATGAGATTTGCAATATTTGCACATATATTATATACTTAACACACACTAACACACAACTACACACGCATACTAAGAAGGTCACAACAACTGGGCGTGGTTAGCCATAACCAAGTGTCTTTCCACACATATACTAAAGTAAAACAAAAAAAAATGCAGCTAAACGGCAAAGAAAAAACTTAAAGTACCTTAAGCCAATTGGCACTAAAACTAAAATCTAATAAACAATTTATTTATAATAAAAACTCTATACTATATAACTATAATAAATAGCAAACTTTGTAAGTGAATAAATAATATGTGAAGTTTACCCTTGCTAATTTCTTCAAAATTTCATTTCAACTCGTTTATTTCTTTTCAAATGAATTTGACTAATAAACACACAACACCAATTGTTGATACTCAAAGCAAATTTTATACTTAAATTTAATGCTAGCTAAAGTCGAAATGGCGCTATATATATAATTGATATTTGGTAATCACATATCTGTTTAGATAATTGCAGTTAATACTTTTATAGTTAGAACAAAAACCAAAACTACAACTGTTGAAACTTCTTACTGCAATGTACTATACTCTCCAAAAAACTCTTTCAAGTAACCACAACTAATTGACAACGTAGACAAGAATTGAAAAACTGTTAAAACTCAAATTTTATGTCACACACTAGCATATAACCTTTTTAAATATATATATATATATACATAACTACCTAACGAAGTATATGCGAGAAATATTCAACAAGAACTATATACATAAAATGCATACAATACATATATATACAAGCAGTAACAAAAAAAAAAAAAATAAACGTATTATATACATACGCTAACTAAATACAAATAGCTATATATTGTAAAACGACTTTCCAGTTTATGTAAAATTGTAATTACATTCAATAAAGTTTAATTCAACACTTTAGTTGAACTGAATGGCATTTGTTTTAACCCTAACTATAAAACGTAGTTATCAAACATCCTGCTACGCCTTTAACAAACCAATTAGTGATCAATTTGTCTGGCGCCAGGCAGCAACATTATCAATTAAGCCTTTTAGCTAACGCTCTTTCCTTTTGCCCCTAGCACCAGCGAAGAAAGTGCGCAACATGTGGCAGATAAGCGCGCACGCATTTGCTTTTACCTAAGCGCCCCAAAGCAGCAGCAGCTGCGTGCATGCAACATAAACACATTTCCCTTTTGGGCTCACAATTAACACCTGAGAGCGGCCGCGCTCTGACTCTGGCCGCTGGATAGCTAATGGTCGCTCATATTTGTAACTGTCGGATGCGCTGCAAGGTGTCTGCGCTTCGTTGTTTCGTAATTACGAGCACAATGCAAAATGCCAAACGCATTTGCAGCGGCTTGTTAATAAATGTTCGACCTTTGCCAATGTGAAATTGGATGCGCTGCTCAACGCCTAGAGCCTTCCTGCCTTGCCTTGCCTTGCCTTGCCTTGCCTCGCTCTAGCTCAATTTACACTTGTTTGTGTTGCAGGCGTTCGCAATCATTGCTTAGCCCAATTTTCCGTTAAGCCAAACAGCATATCAAATGCAATGCAATGCAATGTTATGACTGCTTACGGTCAATGGGTAGTCTTTATGAATCGCACGACCAACCAACTGAAGTGACATTTAGCGTTCGCGTTCGCGTTTGCGTTCGAACGCAACGGAAGCGACGCGTCGTTTGGTGGAAATGTGAAACCAAGCGTTGCCCTTGCCGTGCCCATTTCCATGCCTCAGCCCCCATTGTTTTGCCGTTCAGAAATAAATGAAAAAAAAACCTAACTAAGCGCACAATAAACAAACAAAGTGCTCGCCACCGAAAATCTATAGAAAGAGATTTTATTACGCCCACTATTTATTTGTATTGTTTGTTTAGTTTATTATTATTTTTGTTTTTTAGGGCTTTTTGATATATTTGTTTATTAGCTGGAAATTGAGTTGTTTTGTGTTTGCATTTTTTATAGCTGTAATTTTTTATGATGACATGCTATGCGCTCTAATTAAATACGAGATATGCGCACAGCACACATGACAAATCAAAAGACTTAAGCAAAAAACTGTATGCAAAATTAAAAATAAATATTTTACAAGCTCTGACAGCTACGGCTGTTTAATGGCAGTTAATTAACTAAGACTGTAAAATAATAATAAAATACACTTGGCACATAATAAATATAGACTCGCAACTGGGTCAGTCAAGAGTTTAATTTTGATTGAAGTCTATGGCGCAGCAGCTGTCACGACAAAGGCACAAGAATTGGCGAAAAATAACTATAATTATGGCTTATAGCAGCTCCTCATCTTTCTAGGAAACAAATCACAAATGAGTCACGTTTTACAATCACAACAATCGACATCAACTGAGAGCACAACCATTGCTAACAATTAAGTGTTCAGTTTTTTTACAATAGCATGACTAGCAGCTGTTGTTGTAATTTGCTAAATTATTGCAGTGTTGACAGCGTTGGCACAAAACTGTGCAAATTAAAGTAATTACATTTAATAAGCTACAAGTATGTTACTTAAGTTGCCATAAACACTAGACAGACTTGACTCGCGAGATCTAGAGAACACAAGCTGAAGCGTTAAAGCGTGGCAATTAACACTTTGGCTGTCTGCACAAATTAGCATAAGTGGGCAAATCAATTAAAAAGCAACTAAAGGTATCCAAGAAATCCATTAGATGCGTGTATAGCCTCTGCAGCTGCCCACACGCCCAAGCTCACGCAGCTCTGCAAGCTGCAAGCGACTTTAATTGGCAAGTGTCAAGCTGTTTTGCAGCTACTGTAAATCGCCGGGCAGAAGCTCGGAGTGTGCCAAGTGTGTAACAAATTTCACAACTGGCCAGCACAACAGACTGTAAATAACCGACAATAAATCACTTTAAACAAATGCTTGAAAAAATACAAACACACAGCATGACAAATGAAATTTAGTATTTTTTTTTTTGTAAACTGCAGATCTGGCTTTAGTTATAGCTGTCGTTGTTGTTGTTGTAATTGTAATTAAACAAGTTGTAAATTTGTGTGAAAACACAAAACGCTAACAAAAAAAAAAAATTGACATGAGTAACATTGCAGGCTTACATTGATGTACATGATTTATGTGTGTGTAAAAATATGTGTGTGTGTGTGTGTGTGTGTCTGACAAATTAACTAGCGCTCACTTGATAAATTTATAAGCGTTCGGTTAACAACTTTTGAGCAATAATCTTGGCCATTAACACGACTCTTACCCGCATATAAAATATAAAATAATTGATATGATTGCTGCGCGGCATTGTGAAAAAGCTTTCCCAACCCATTATCGTGCAGAAGAATGCACTTTAATGGCCTAAATGATGTCTCTGTCTGTGAAACACGCTTAGCCCAGTTATGTGGCCAGGATACAAACGCGATCGTTGCCAACATGTTGCAAGTCAACAGCAAAAAATGTTCGATTGAAATTTAAATCAATTAGAGAAAGGGGAAATAATAAATTGAATATGACATACAACTAAATTAAATTATTTAAAAAATTAATTAAAGAATTAAAAAAATCTAAAACGACTTGCTACAATTAAATGCCAAAAATGTTAAACAAAAGATAATAATTAATTTGCTTATGATCAAATTTTTAAGCAAATCAACAAGAGATCGCAAGTTTATTTGGATTTTCCAACTATTAACAATTTTAGGCATATGTGTGACATATAATTGAATAAAGTAAGAAAATATTTATAATTCAAAACTCTTAAAAGAAACTTAAACTGTCAGATAATGAAGTTGCCCAAGACGCATTCAAAATTCAAAGCCAAAAACAAATCGTCTGAGTTTTGCCCAAGTTATAGTATTCAAATAACTCAAACAACCCTCGCTCAGCCTCCACGAGCGCAGCTCGAACATGTTCGCAGCCGTCAGCCGAGTTAGTAGCAAATAGGTTTGTTGTGTTTTTTTTTCTGTTTCGGCAGTTCTTATACGACAAGCGCGCTCAACGGTTGACCCCGGGCAGAGACCACAATTCAAAACTTTCAGCACGCAGTCGAGCTCTCAAGTGTGGATGCAACACACGCTGCGTTTGGGATCGTGTGTGTTGCATTTTGTCGGCTTAGGCCTTTTAATTGTGTCACTAATGAGCCGCATTTATGTTAATCTCGGCACCCGGGTTGCTGTCTAAGCCTTTCAAGCGCTCAGCCGCCGCCGACGGCTGCTCCTGGCTCAGTTGGAACGCATCTTTATCTCGCGCTGTGAATTAACATACAACATTCAAACACTCAAAAGCCAAAGACACACACGGACGGCATTTGGTCTTTGCTGCTTTTTTTTTTTTGGTAGTTTTCACCTGCTGCGCCGTTTATGGTTATTGCCGCAATTTCGTTGTGACAGTCGGAGGCGCTTTATCATAAATTAAAAAGTCGTGTAGTTGGAAACCGCTGGACCAACTGCCCGTAGCGACTGATCGTGTGGCTGCCGCTGCCGCTGCTGTGGCATCTTCTTTTGCATGCGGAGAGTGTCAGTGTTAGTGCGTGTGCGGCTTAGTGCTGATGAATGAGGCTGTTGAGGTTGAAGCCAAATCTGTGCGCTGAGTTATTTGCATGAATGAAACACTCAGTTGCTCTGGGTGATAAACGAGCTTGAACGCGTTCGAGAGCCGCAAGCGAACTGTAAACCAATCTTGACCATCTCTTGCGATGACTTAATTTTCAAAAGCGCGGACAAGCGTGCGTCAGGTGCTAATTAGCATATGAACAAATACAAATACAAATACAAAACGCGCATATATTTCGGCAACTTTAGTTTATTGCCTAAACAATTTGTTATTAGTTTATGGCCGGCTGCCACTTTCCGGCTGCGGTTTCCAATTCAACAAACGGCACATAAAATTTACAAAACGTCCAAAGTGCATAAAACAAACAATAACTAATAATAATACTATGCCCAGTGTATTATTGTAATTGTGCAAGGCTCAGCTGAAAAATACTAAAGCCAAGTGTTCGATGGCAACATCTAAGATTTCAAATCACCAGCAGCAGCCGCACATATTTAGTGTGAAAAGAATATGATGATAGTGGCATTTGTGTTTCGTTTCGTTGTGTGTTGCTTGCGTTCTTTTGTACGGCGTAGTCATGTGGAAAATACATAACAAACTCTTGATATACTTGCTCTGGATTATGGAAATAAGGTATAGTTAACAGTTAAATTAAATAATTTATGGCGTGTTAAAGGCGCTAAATAGGCAGCGCAAATAAGAGTTATAAGTTCAAAAAATAAAGTGAAATATAAGCATAAGATATATGAGTTAAACAATCTATAGCTATAAGAAATAAAATTACATAACAAACTCTCATTGGCATTTTTCACATCGCTGCGAATTTTATGCATTCAAAGCTATTTGAAGTTTATTTTTATATATTTTGCTGCGCTTTGAGTTTGCGTTTCCATGGAAATCGTATCAGTTGTGCTGAATTTTCTTTTTTAATGACATGCAACATGCACAGCAGACTACTGTCCACTGCTTTTTATTTTGGTTACTGATTTATCAGCACGAAATCAACAGCGCAATTGACAACTGTTTCCTCTATCGGTGTAAGTCAATGCAAGACGTTACAGTTAGTGCCTATCTATCGCTAATTTTCATCGCGGTAAACTACAAGATGTGTATGTAAATTGTTATCTTTGCCAAACGCCCAAACACACAAAACGCCCAAACTACACGTTGTCGATTCTATTGGGGCAGCAGCAACAAAAGCAACAACAAAAAGGAAAACGTAAGGCGTTGCAATAAAATGTCAGTTGGACAGCGCGGAAAAACTAAGCTAAGAAATCTCATTAAAATGGGCAATTAAATGGCAGCAGCAAGTCAACTCAACTCAAACTAGTGAAGAGTTGGCTCCAAACACAGTTTGCCAATCAAAGCAAGCAACGGGAGCAGCAGCCACAACAACAACAACAACAACGATGACGACAACTGGAAGTCAATTTTTGCCATAAACTCATCAACGTGCCTGTGACTGTGTGTGAGTTTTTTTTCTTTACGTTTTGGCTGCGCTATCTTGCAGTCAGTTGGCAAGTATCTGTAAGATACGCAGCTACAGCTGCAACCACCAGCCTGTTGCACTGTGGGCTGGTCTTGGAGCACACAAAAGCGTAGAAATTGCTGAACTTGCAAGCAGCAAGAGCAGCGCATGCTCTTCAACAGGTTGGCTGACCAAAAAAGGGACTTAACCCAGTAACTGTTGCTGCGGCTCTGTTGCTGCCTCTTGTCATGTAATTGGGGTTACTGCAATTTTAAAAGCCAGCCAAATGGCTTGTTGGCCAGCAAGTAAACAAGCAGCAGGAAACCGTAAGAGCACAAGTAACAACTACACAGCAACAACAACAATTGAAGCTCATGAGTCGATGAACGTGCAGACAAACGCTCAAATTGTGATCAAGATCGCCGCAACGTTGCTGCAACAACAACAGCAACAGCAAAATGGCCTTAAATGCATTGGGCTGTTGTGCTTTTTGGATGAGTGATCGACTCTCGCACACAAAACAAAGCAACACAAAACTATCTGCTGTTGATCTGTTTGCTGTAGCCAAAGAGCGCTCAGTGCCTAGAGCTTGCTGCTTGCCAATTGCCCATGACGAACGTTTGCATTACAAGACTAGGCCCAAAGCCACAACGACGCTTGCTGCTGCTCAATTACGACAACAGTTTGTGGCCAGGATTGAGCAGCAATTGTTGCCGCTCTCTTGCCGTTTGTTTGCGCGTGGCAGCGACATTTTTCTTGGCATTGCCAATGCCAATGCCAGACAAATATTTGTGCCTTCTTTTTTTGCTGTTTTTTTTTTTATTGATGGCATGTTGAACAGGCTTTATGAGGCTGTTTTTTGTTGTTGTTGTTTTTGTTTGCATTTATGGTTATAGCGCGGTGCGTGGCAACGCCCACTTTACAAGCAGATGCTTTGGTCAGACTTTCAAATGCTTTTGTGGCAGCAACAGCGCTTTGTTTTTTTTTATTTCGTATATACAGCTAACAGCGTTTGCTTGACTTTTTGGCCGCCGCCGTCGACGCCGCCGCCTGCTACAATTGGCGGCAGCGCATTACTTTCGTTATAAACTCGTAAATTTTGCGGCCAGCAGGCAGAGCGCCATGAACATGTCAGCAAGGCATGTAATTACACAGCGCCAGTGGTTAAACTACATATATGTATACATATGTATATAGACAAGGGCGTAGCCTAAGGGGTAGCAAGCAACAGTAAGTTGCCAATTGCAGCTTATTCTGTTTTAATTTCATTACATTACATTTCATTTTCAGCAAATTATAGCATACTTAATATGTTTGTAACTATGAAATATGCAAGTTTTTATGTAACAACATTCACTGTAACTGTTTATCATTAGTCACTAGTTGTGTTTGAGATTTTCTAAAAATTGCTGCCCTCTTGTAATAAATGTTAGCTCTGAGTAATTGAACTTTATTTTTGCTTATCGCGCATTTATGTTAACTAACATTAATGTTAACTTTGAGCAGTCGATGCTAAGAAAAGAGCAATAGCTTGAAGATTAATACTATTACTTTAAGGTTTTCAGCTACTCTTTTTATACACTTTGACATTTTCTCAGCACTCAAGCTTGCCCTCTCGAGCAGCTTTTAATGGATTTCTGCCTGGACTCTCAATCGCCAAGCGCCAACGTTCAATTGATTTTGAATTTCAACTTGACGTCACGCAATCCTTTTGCCAAAAATATGTAAAATAAATATTCGGCAATTCTATTGAATAAATAGCTGATAAGCTGCGCCAGTTTAATTGAGTATAAATTGATTACTGAAAATAAAACAATTTCTAATGTTTCCATTGAATTTCAGCAATGACTTAGGCAACAAACTTGCTACTCCAACCCAACTTTGTAGTGCAGTGTACAGCTGCAAACAATAACATTATAAAAAGCTGCAAATATCGTACGCCATCAGTCTTGACAAATGCGTTGGAAAAGCTGCACTTTAATTTGTCCACTTGTTTGTTTTTAAAATAAGCCTGCAATGGATTGTAAAATTTTGCTGTATATAGCGAAATAAATGCACATAGATCTGCCATAATTATTGCTGTTAAGCTTAAGCAATGATATCTACTTGTTGTCGCATTATTTGCTGCCCTCTGCTGCAGTCCTAGCTACGCCCTTGTCTGTTAACCAAGTAGCAACAACAAAACCAGCAAACTAGACTCGATTATGCACTGACAGCAAAAGCGCAGCATAAGCTCACTTATATAAATAGTTAATGATTAAACGCTGTATTTCTTGCAGTGCATTTTGTGACTGCCCTTTTTGGCTGAAAAATGCTGCTTGACCATTGAGTTTTTTGCTTTTGTTACGCAGGCGCAAGTTGTGTCTGTTGTCTGGGCGCTTTGCAACGCCTGCGCGTGAAAATATTAAACTCATATTTTTATGAGGCTCCAAAGTGCGCATTAAGCGTGTTGGCTGCTGCTGCTGCTTTTCTTTCTTTTTGTTTTTGTTTCTGTTTCTGTTTATTATTGAGCGTTGCCGGCTGCTTAGGCATTTATGTTTATGCCGCAAACAAGATACTTGTAAGTGGGGGCCTCTGCCACAGTTTTCAATTTCAGCCGCCGTTTGCGTGCTGCTAATTGCTGCTTGGCCTGGCTTAAATTATGCGCTTGGCCTAATACGTTTTTAATGCTCTTGTCTAGCTGAATCGTTGATTTGCTGCGCCAATTTTCATTGATTAGCCAATGCCCAATGATGGTCAGCGCGCAATTTCGTTGGCCAGCTCATAAAAATTGTCAGCCCAAACAAGTTTCAATTTGTTAATCAGCCATAAACATAAAAGCAAACACATGACACATGCGACAAATGGCGAGGCGGAAAAGTGTTTTTCACATAAAAACAAACCACAACGTTTAGCATTATTTGCTGCGCAGCTTTTTGCATTGAACTTATGCAAATAAATTAAGTATAAAGTATTTAAAGTTGATTTTGGTGGCTGCAGCTAAATATGTTGGCAACGTTTGTTTTATTAGCAGCTATTTTAGTTTCAACTCGTGGGCGTTATTGACATCATAGCATTGTTTTAAGCCAATTTAAGCGCGCAGTGTTGATTTATTATTGGCCAAGCAGCTACAGAGCTACACTCGGCGGAATTTCATAGTTAATAGTACAGTTGGCGTTATCTCAAAACACGTTCGTTAGCAGGTCCTTGCACTCGCGCTCTCTCGCCTGGGAAACATGCCACAGGGCAAGGCTCACGAACGGCTTAGGCTTGGGCTTTGCTTTTGATATAGCAGCTACGATAAAAGAAACTCTGGAACAACAACAACAACAAAAGGCCGTAATCAAGTACACGTGACTTGAGCTGTTGACGCGCATAAAGTGTTTTGTGTTGGAATAGGCTAGGGATGAGCTCTCGCTTGATGAAATTGTCGGCGTTGACATGCAACAGGCAGGTCGGCAGGCAAGGCAACAACCACAACGCGCTTCAAGTGGCAGCGACAAATTAAATAAAGCACGAAGCAGCAGCAGCGGCAATGTGGAGCACACAAAAAATAAAAACGCAGCAGAAACAAAAGCGCTTCGATGAAATGAGAGATGTTGCCTGTTTATTGTTGTTGCGGCCGCTGCTGCTGCCGCTTTTGGGCTGTTGCTGCTGGCTGCCATTGAGGTGGGCATGACGGTCACGCTGTGCGGATCGCACGAAAAGCTATTGACTGACTGACTGATTGTCAAAAAACAACAAAAAAAAAAGGAAGCAAAAACAAAAAGCGCTGCGGTTGCGCTGACAGATCGATCAGTGGCGAGTTTAGTCAAGTTAAAGTTGAAGGTTGCTGAAGCAGTGAAACCAGCAGACAGGGGCGCAGACAGGAAGGGGTATCCCCTTGCCTAATGAAAATCGAAGTATATATAGTAATAAATACAAGACATTTATTACTGCAGCTTATGGCTTAATTTAGATTCATTTTAATTTTAATTTTGACAGACAAACATTAAAAAAAATTATTATATAAATACAAGCAGTTTATTATTGAAGCTTTGGGTTGCTTTATTCTGCATTTAAGTACTAAGAACTTTAAATACTGATCATTGAATTAAAATAAATAATAAATTCTCTTGTTATTGTAGTTTATTGCTTACTCTGATTAAATCAACAATAAATGAAGCAGTAACTAAGAACTGCTGTTCCCCTACCAAATTACATGCTGGGGCTACGCCCATGACAACAGACATTGCCTCTGCTGACTTTCTACTTGTTGTTGCTGCTGTTGCTGTTGCTGTTTATAGCAGCGTGTCGATCGCATCCTGAGCTTAAAAGCTGCCTCTTGCGTCGTGTCTGTTAAACGAGCCTAATTATTAGTTTACTACCAATTTTGTTTTGAGGCACGGCAGCATGTTAACAGCATGTACAACAAGTCATGAGCAACAGCAACAACAACAAAGAGCAGCGATCGTTGATTGTTGTTGCCATTGCTTTTGCTTTTTTTGCAGTTGAAGGGTTAATTTGTGCGAGGACGCCTGAGGACATGCAACATGCGCATGTTGCACATTCTGTGCGCAGTGTAATTTTTGTAAATTGTTTTAATTGGTTCAATTAAAAGTGCGTTGGCCCTTGAGCGCTGCTTGTAAGCTTATGTAAATATCGATTTGGACAAAAGATCGTTACAACTTAGCCCCAAAGGCAGTTGTTGGCCAGCTGTTGGCCGCTGTTAGAAAGAGACAGCTAGCGTGTGTGAACATATTGGCAGTTAGCCTCAATTGTAATTTGCTGGCAATTGTTTGGCTTTTCATTGGCAGTCGCCCGAGGATCTTTGGCAGCTGTTCAGGCATATGAGCTGGCACTTTGGCATGCGCGCAGCTGCTTTGATTTTGGCAAGACAAGTAGACCATAAGGCAAGCCCTCTAGCTTTCTAGTTAACACTAATTGGTGGAAAGAAACTTTGCAGCAAACTAATAATTTGCAAATCATTGTTTAAGCATGCATTAATCCAATTTGCCATTAACCATTAGCGTTCAATTAAGTTAGCGCAACTGACATTTAAAGCCAAAGCGCAAGCGAGAGCGAGAGACGCGCAAAATTTAAGAGCCTTGATTAGACATTCCAAGCTAAGCTAAGCTAAGCTAAGCCTCTACATGATTAGACAGCAAGATGCCTGTAATTATGGCTAATAATACAGCTAGCGGCATTATTTTGACTAAAACTGACAGTAAAACTGTCTACGCCCCCGAGAGCAGTCGCCTGTCTCCTCCTACTCCTCACCAGACACACACACACACACCTGACCCGCTTGACAACAACAACAGCAATAATACAACAAGCAACTGCATCGAACGCTGGGCCCGAACGCATTAATCTTGACTTGCATGTGGCGCATTTAGTTTTTCCATTGGCTCTGACCAGTTGGGCTGGCCAATACGCTGGCTGGCTGGCTGGCTGATCGCGTTCGCTGTTAGCTTTTCCATGGCAATGGCATAGGCGGCAAACGAAATGGAAATGAATTGATCGCTTGCGGCATTTATTGAGCACGACTTTTCAGCCATCGATCGATACACATTTGTTTGCGCATATTTCTTGCCATATTTAATTTATTGTTTGCTATGGCGTTGCCAGCATTTGAATTACATTTGCCTTTTAAGCCAATAAACGTTCAGAGTGACAACAATTATGAGTCTTGATCAATGCAGCAAAACAATAAATAGCGTTTGAGAAATTTCAAACGAAATTTTTTATTTGAAAGTTGCAATTAGTTTGGAATTCCCTGACAGCTTAATCAATACTTGTTATTTGATCTACAGTTTGACAGCAGCAATTGTTTGTTGAACTTGCAAATATTTAACAGAAATGTTTTGTGAATGCAAATCGTTTGATTTTTATAATCTAAAAATTGTGTTCACAAATCGTTTACTTTGCAGTTCTAGCTAGTTTAAGTTAATTAAGTCAAACGCAGATTGAACTACATAATAAAATCAACTTCGTGCGAAACAAATTTAAATATATGCTATAAATAAAACTAAAGCAATCTTAGAGTAAGCATAATTAATTTTTATGTGCTGCTTTTTATAGACATATTAAATACCCTTTCACCATACAGCGCTTACTAATGGTTTAAGTTAGAACTTTGATTTAATATTCAAAGAGTAAAGAGCGCAGCTTGTGCTATATAAATCGAATTGAACTTGTCTCAATAAATTGTCATTAAATATAAGAAATTACGTTCTGCTTTCTCGTCAGATTAGTATCCAGCTTTACGTCCGCCAAGCTCTGTGGCCGCATACCGGGCATGACAACGGCGCAGCGACAGCTCTGCAGCGAGATGCCCGATGCGCTGATAGCGCTGGGCGAGGGTCACCAGCTGGGCGCACAGGAGTGTCAGCATCAGTTTCGCGGCCATCGCTGGAACTGCTCCGAGGTGTGGCAGCGCAATGCCTTCGCGCATGTGATACCCATAGGTAAGTTGCCAATAGAAGCGGCTGGAGCGGCTTGCTCAACGTTTGGCGCTTTGTCATTGCAGCTTCCAGAGAGGCTGCCTATACTTATGCCATAGCTAGCGCAGGAGCGGCTTATGCAGTGACTGCAGCATGCGCCAAGGGCAACATATCCGTCTGTGGCTGCGACATGCAACACAAGACGGGGCAGGGGCAAGCCAAAGCAGAGAACTGGAAGTGGGGCGGCTGTTCTGCGGATGTGGAATTTGGCATGAAGTATTCGCGCAAGTTTATGGATGCGCGTGAGCTGGAGCGTGATTCGCGCTCATTTATGAATCTGCATAATAATCGCGTGGGGCGCACGGTGCGTATGCGCTACAATTTCTTTGTCTCACACTTACTTAACTGTTTACATGCCTTGCAGCTGGTGAAGAAGCTGCTGCGCACTGACTGCAAGTGCCACGGCGTCAGTGGCTCGTGTGTGATGAAAACCTGCTGGAAGAGCTTGCCGCCGTTCCGCCTGCTTGGCGATAAGCTAATGCAAAAGTATCAAAAAGCCAAAACTGTTCAAGCCATAAAAGGCAAACGTGGACTGAGATTAGTGTTAAGCAGGTAAAGCAATCTCTAATACAAGCTATCGCAACAACTAACGCCCATTTGTCATTGCAGAAGGAAGCACAGCCGAGCAGCAGCTGCTGCCGCCGCCGCCGCCGCCGCCGGACAGAAACCGGCCATAGTTGCGCCCAAGCGCTTGGAGCTCATCTATCTGGAGGCATCGCCCAATTATTGTGAGCGCAGCATACAGACTGGCACGCTTGGCACTGCGGGCCGACCCTGCAATCGCACCGGTCACGGCCCCCAAAGCTGTGATCTGCTCTGCTGTGGGCGTGGCCACAACACGCAACACATACGACGCACTAGTCAATGCCGCTGCCAGTTTCGCTGGTGCTGCGAGGTGAAGTGCGATCAATGCGACGAGAGCTATGAGGAGTTCACTTGTAAATAGACAGTCGGCGTTTAGATTGCAATGTGAAACTTGCTATGTAGTATTATTTAGTTAGCAATAGCCACTAGTATTATATCGAATGTATTAATGTACACACACACACGAATTATTGAATAAATATATTTTTGTATTAAAGCTAAAATTGATGTATGTTTAATTAAATTTTAATTGGGTAAAACTGAACACTGGATGAATGCACACGGTAAGTATTTTATCAATTAAAGCAATGGCTAGCTAATTAGCTAATTAGCTAGTGCCATGAGTTACAGAGTTGAAACAACGCAACCTTTTGATATTGATGTAACAACCTTTTGTTACTGATGTAACTATATTTATTATATTATTATATTGGTTGCGTTAGTTTTTATGCCATAACTTTCTTAAAAATCTGGCGATTCTTGAATGTGCTTTATGCTCGTATTGATACGTAAAACAAAGTTGCATCATTAGATTTACATTCTACATCTTTCATTTTTCATTAGTTCATATCTGTGTAGTACAAAAAATAGCTGCATAATTTTAGGGTGTACCATTAGCAAAGACAACAACCGAGCTACAAAATCATTGCACCCAACAAAAAATTACACATAACTTAGCTAAAAATCATCCGATTTTAGTATGTTTAACAGTTTTATGCTCGTATTGATGCTTAAAGCCAAGTTGCATAATTACATTTAAAATATTACAATTTTAAAATGTTTGACAAAAATTGTAAGGGGTAACATCACGTTTTTGGCCAAAAAAACGAAAATCTTAACATATGCAAATTTGAATGCAGTTTTGTTAAGATACATCCCACGAATCTAACAAAGCAAAAACTCTGAAATCGGACGCCATTTCGACGAGTTACAGCTTATCAAAATTTCATATTTCACAGAAAATTGTCTTGTTTGTTTATTATTTCGTTCAAAACTTCGCCAAATAATTTTAATATCATACCTGCTTATGCTCATTTTTATTGTACTTTTAACACCAACATAAAATGGTATAAAACAGTTAAATCGGATTTTTTTTAAGCTGAGTTATAGCGTTTCAAAGCTTGAAATTAATCAAAAAGTAGCACAAAGCATTGGTTTTAGTGCCATAAATCGGTTCAAAAAAGTTTTTCATTGATCAAATACAATTGCATATGTTTATTTACATTCTCATGAGTGCATTAAGCCAAAAAACTCTTCAGTCCGATTATTTTTGGCTGAGATATAGCTTCTCAAAGTTAGAAAGTGATAAGAAATGAAGACGGCATTATTTTTGGCAAAAGATTTTTGCAAAAAATTCACGTTTTTTGCCAAAATATCGAAAATCGTAGACTTTCCAAGTTTTAATGCAGTTTTATTCTTATGCATCTCACGAGTCTAACAAGGCATGAAACTCCGAAATCGGATGCAATTTCGCTGAATTACGGCTTATCAAAGTGCGATATTTCACGAAAATTTGTCTTGTTTGTTCACTATTTTGTTCATAACTTTGCCAAATAATTTTTGTATTACACATATTGGCTCATTTAATTGTGCTTTCCACGCAAACATAAGGACGTATAAACAGTTAAATCGGATTTTTTTTAAGCTGAGTTATAGCTTCGCAAAATTTGAAATTAAGCAAAAAGTAGCTCTTAAGTTTATTTTTTCCACTTCCAGTCCTTCAAAAACAATTTTTTTTATTAGATCCCCTTAATTGCATTGTTGCATTTTTGAAAGAACAATGAATACGAAATTAGTTGCTACTAGACAGGGATTAGGATCAAGGACATGTTGCTTCAACTAGGTATTGTGATTATATTGCTGACAAGTTGCATCATAAACTTTTAGTAATTTCAAATTGTTTGCGTTTTTTACATTTAAGCAAGGTGTGACATCAGTTCGAAATTTAAATGCAGTTTGATTTACACGCATCTAACAAGTTTAAAACACATGAAACTGCGAAATCGGACGCCATTTTGCTGAGATACAGCTTTTCAAAGATTGAAATTAAGCAAAGTCAAGTCTGCAGCATTAGTTTTATGACTAACTTTTTCAAAAATATGTTTTATTAATCAAACACAACAGCAAATGCTTACCAAGAGTCTCATAAGTTAATAGAACCATAACACTCCTAAGTACGATGTTTTTTAGCTTCTTAAAGTTTGAAATTTATAAAACAAGAAGACGGCAGCATTAGTCGGTTAAAGCAAATTAATCGGTATCTCGAAGATGCATAGTTAAGCCAGCGTTGCCAGCTTAAAATTAATACAAAGCGGCAGCAACAGCATAAATACGTAATGAGCAACGTAAGCAACGTAGAATGTAAAGCAGCAAAGAGCGGCCAATAGAACGTTGTAGCGGATTGTGCAGTTTAGTATTGGAATTCTCACAACTACAACACACACATACACATGCTTGTGTATGTGTTTGGGAGAGTGTGAGAGCAATAGTATGAGAGCGCGAAAAAAGGGATAAACTGCGCGAGCGCCAAGAAAATTCATTGATTCAATCAGCAAGCAAAACTGTTTGACTCTCTCTCTCTCTCTCTCTTACGCTCGTTCTCTTGGCGCTGTTCATTAAGCGTTTGTCCAAAAACGTTAGGAGCAAACTCACCACGGCATAGCATAGACTCCGCCGTAATGTGTGCGGCTATAACAGCGACTGGCACGGACGAGCGGCGCTCAGTTCTTTGAGGGTAGTTAGTTGGACAACGGCGTTGCCGCAAAACGGGCCCCACAGCTGCCGCACAACAACAATTTTTTGGGTTAGACTATATACACACACATACACACACACAGTCAGTCAGTCACACACACACACGCACATTTATACACACACATATACGCAGTGGCACGCATACGCATACAATGCGTGTATATGTATCTGTAACTGTAAAAGTATCTTGCGCTTTCAGTTACTAAAAAAAACGTTAAACTTAATTGCCAACAAGAACAGAACAAAACTATGTCTGTGTGTGTATAAGCTGTGTGCATGTATGTGTGTTGTTTGTTTAATGAAATTGTGTGTAAAAAGTGTAAAGTAATCAAATGCAAATTGTGAGGAATAAAATAGATATAAATCAGCAAAGCAGTTACTGCAAAAAATTACGCTAGTATACGTATATGTAGTTAATATGTGTATGTGCGCGCGCGTGTGTGTGTGTGTGTTTGTGTGTATGCGTGTATAGCAGCAATTCTGTGTGTGCTATAGGCCGCGACAGTTCCCTGGATACAGAAAAGTGATTTCCTGCAAAATGTGTTCAAAACCGCCGCAGAAATTTATCTCAATAAAACGTTAAACGGTTTAAAGCGACAAAGGGCTAACAGACAGGGCTTAGACTCGGCTTTGGAGATTGTGAGGGGTGCAAGGAAAAACCAAATGACGAGTAGCTGGCAGCTCAGCTTAGCTTAGCTGAACGCTGGCCAAGCGAACGAACGCTTGAAGTTTATTAGCCAAGTGGCAGCAGCGAGTGTGGGTGGCTGACTGCCTAACTGGCTGCTTAGCTGATGGATTGCCAACGTTAAACGCTTGCATATCGATTGATGAAAAAATTATTATAAATTGCTTCAACCTACATATAAAGCGTGTGAGAGATATACACACACACAGAGACACACACGCATACATTAAGTTTGAAAAGCTATAAGCTGTATAACAGCAGAGACACACACACACACACATGTACGGAGATACACAGATACAAATGCAGCCTGGAGCCGCGTATAGCAGCGTAGCGTAGAGAGTGGAAGTGTGGGGGGGAGGGCTGCCCCAAGTGTAACATAATGTTGTAGAGCGACTGCCTCTGCCCTTATGTCGTTAGCTTCGTTAAGGCTCGTCGTTCGTTCGTTCGCTCGTTCGTTCCTCGCTCGTTCGTTCGTTTGTCGCGTCGTGTTTCGTTACGTTTGCACTCCGTGGAGTGACCGCAACGCTCTCTGAGTGCCCCATTGTGTGTCTGTGTGGGGGAGCCTAAAAAAAATGTGTGTCAGTGGCTTCTCGCTGAAGCACTAAAGAGAGAGAGAGAGCAACTCCAACTCCAGCCAGTGGACTTGAGGCTCTTGTAAAACACTCGTTGGGCACGAAGCACTCGAGCAACAACGTGCTGACTTCCATTAAACAAAATATATATATACATATATATGAAAAAAAGAAAATCTAATCAAGTGTGCCTTAATTAACTTGCTAAAAAGTTCAACAGCTTAACGCATCTGCGGTCGCTTTAAATTATAAACTTAATTCACGCTCTTGCTCTCTCTCTGCCTTTGCAGCCATGTACATACATAAAAAATGCATTAATTTCAAACAAACATTGAATGAAAAGTGAATCAAAAAAAATCAAACGCAATATTTGTTGCAGCAGCAGTGGAAACGGCGCCGACAACAACAACAACAACGAGAACAACAAGCGGCTAACAAGTCAATGCGCCCGCTTACAAGCAGCTTATACACAGATTGGCAATGTAGCCGCCGCGTTGCGTGGCAAATCAAAAAAAAAAAAAAATAGTTTACTAAAAATTTAATACGAAGGCTTGGCTACAGCATAAAAAATAGAAGAGAATTTCCGAACGCCGCGTACACAGTAGAAATCATTCAAAATTCATCGACTAAGCAAAGCGGGTAAGCATGCCAAAGCAGCTAATGCAATTTGATCGAGTACACACACACACACACGTACACATACAGCTACACACACAGCTACACAACTACACATACGTTAGTTAATGTAACATTTATGTGCATTGTAAGCTATATTGATTTCTGCGTATGTCTTGAGTAAACCGTAAACCGAAACTAATCAACTATTCTTGACTTTTTGTATACTCGAAACTCTATTTCATGCTTGTGTAATCCCAGTAACAATAATTATACCTAATACTATGTATATTGTCTGTGTATGTGTATGTGTCGATGTGCTTTGTGTATGTGTCTGTAATTTATTTTGATACTTTCTTTGTACAATCTAGTGCTAGTGCTTAGCTATTTTTGCATATTACGCATACGCCCCCAAACAACCAAACAGTAAACTTTTTATACGTTTTGTTTTATATTTACATGCAATTGGCAGCCAATTGAAAGCTTATAATTAAACTTGGCAAATCGAAATCTAAATAAATGCCTGCCATAGTCGTAGTCATAGTCATAGTCGTAGGCGATGAGCGACAGCTCGCATGATTTGTCATGCGGGTATACATACAGCGCATTGACATGTGCCTGATCCTTTTGGGGCTCGCCGTAAACTTATATTGCCGCCTGGCTTTGGCGCTGGCTTTGCGTGCCCTGCAGCGTTGTTTGCTTTTCTACTTAGTACACTTGGGGCTCTACCCATAGGCATTAGGGCATTAGTTGTAGTTCCATTTCATTTCTTTTTGTTTTTCTCGGTTTCAGTTACAATTTTCAGTTGAGGTCTTAGACTTGTTCTAATTTTAGCCGAGTGGCATAATTTTTATTGATTTCAAATTTTAAGCGCGTGGGTGTTGCTACATGTGCTGCTGCTGTCTTTATGTATGTGTGTGTGCATAGACTTGAAACAAATACCATAAGCAAGGCGAAAAAAAAAAAGAAATATATACAACAAATGTTGGCAAAATGAAAGAAAAAAAAGCCGCCACCAACAAAGTTGCGGCAAATGCTGAACGATGACGCTATTGTTGGAAGCCTCGTCACCGTTACCAACTGCGCTGCTGAGAGCGCTGCGCCGCAGCTGCGCTCTAACCTCTGCCGCCGCTGTGTGTGGTGAATAGACACACACGCCGAGCGGCGAGCGCCGAGCATGCAATTGCTTTAGCATTGAATTCAACATGTTTGTTTGGGAGGCACACACATGTCGAAGCAGATAGCGCTGATAAGACTGCCGCGAGCTGCAAATGCAGACGAACAATTGTACACGATTTTCGCATCACAATCACAACAAGGGCAGCAGTTGCAGTCGAAAGCGGAAGTGTTGCAACGAGACGCCGCAAAGTATGCAGCACTAAGTGCGCTATCAATAAAACTAAATGCAGGCATGTTTGTTTGTATGCCTGTGTGTGTGTGTGTGTGTGTGTGTGTCTGTGTTTGCATAGTAAAGTGCAAAGCTGCCTGCTGGCCCTAATGGCCAGAGTCAGATGTAATCGAATCTGCTCTCCTGACCTCATCTTGATTGCAACTGCAGCTTAAGTGTGCTGCTGCATTTGCTTTTTTTGTTGCCGCTCTCTCTGACCAATATGCCTCATGTGGCATGTTTTTGTTGCTGTCACGTAAATGGGCACTCAAGCACACACACACACACACACACAGACAGGCAGACAGACAGTTAGTGGGCGACACTTGCTTAGGCATGCAAGTAAACATTTGTTTGGTCTTCCGGTCTGCTGATTCGTTTAGCTTTTATATACGTTGCCGCTGCCGCTGCTGACTGCTGTGTGTTGTCAGTTTGCTTTGCTAGTTGCCTCATGCAATTCATAAAGCAACGCATTCAGCTACTGCACTTCAGTTCTAAACCTTTCCGTGCTTGCAAAGCGTTGAAATGCAAGCTGCTGGTTCTCATTGCAATTGCGAGGGCAGTCCCAGCTTATCTATTATTTATAGTAACGCCACAGCAATTAAAGTTCTTGCAACTTCGTTGCCAAATGCCAATTAGTTGACACTATAGCTCAGCAATTATGCCTCAATAGACTTGACTAACTAATAAACTTTATTTATAACTGCAGCTAATATTTCAAATTGCACTCCATGCTTATTTATCTAGCTCGCCTAGCTACGCCTCGCTGTCTGTCTGTCTATCTATCTCTGTCTGTGTGCGACTTGAGTGGCAATTTGCATGCGATTTCTTTTTTGTTTAAATAGAAAGCAAGCAGGAAATTTGCATAGCGAACGGAGCTGCCATAATGCACTATGGTCTGGCGTTTTATATTTGTTTATGGGCTTAAGCCTCAAGCTCGAGCTTGAGATTTAGGTAAAAAGGTTAAGGATATGCACAGCTAATTTAAATGCAAAACGTTGAATGCTTAAAGCCAGTTAAACAGCTTGAGTTGTATGTGTGTGCTTCCTACTGTGCGTATGCGTAATGTGTGCTTATAGTTTATGTTTATATTTTATTTCGTGTCTATGGTTTTTTGTACTATGTTTGTTCTCTCTTTTCTTCCAATTCTTACACTTACAGATGCAGCTGCAAATTGCAAGAATTTAGTACCAAAACCAAAAGCCAATCAAAACGTGCATATCAAATAGAAACGTCTAAACGTATAAGCCAATCAAACGACGCATTTAAAGGGCCAGGCCAACACCAAACCACAACAGCAACAACAACACACACACAGGACAACAAATAAAACTGCAACTGCAACTGCAACTGACCAGAGTGACAGAAGCCAACAGAGCTCGCTGGCTGTGGGGCTGCTGTGCATGCCGCGGATCAGCCGCGGATTATGTCACGTGACGATTATAATCCAGTGAATAGCTCTGGTGTGCGCAGTCCGGGTCGCGTGCGTCGGCTACAGGAATTGCCAACGGTCGATCGCTCACCATCACGGGATTACGGCGCACGCGGCAGTCCACTAGGTGAACTAACTAAACCAAACCAAAGAAAACAATTAACTTGTTAAGCGCTTCGCTTCGAGCCAAAAGCACAAACGTAGACGCGCACTCAAAATTTAGTTGAATAAATTTGTAAACTCGCGTTGCATTTAGAACGCCGCTCACGTTTGTGCGTTATTAATTTACATTTTTTGGTTAATTAATTTTTGCGCTACCAATTGGCATTAATTATGATTTGTAGGCAAAACAGTTGACAACATTTTCCTTTCGAAACATGCATAAATTTTTGATTTATGTATGTGACGCACGCACGGCAAATTGGCAAACTCTACTACACACTGTACTACAAGTCTTTGAATTAAGTTTGGAAATTCTTACTAACGCTACTTAGTTGTGCTAATTGTAGTCGTATTAACTAATGCAAAGAAATTTTTAACTAAAATCTATAATTTCCGTCTAACATCACAAACACGCATGCGCATGTTACATGAATTTTTAATTTCTTTTACTTTATGGCTTAACTCATCTGCAACAACAATCTGTAACAAACATTAAACAACAACAAACACAAACACACATACAACAAATTTAAACATTACTTAATATTTTTGTAGCAAGGGCAGCAGACAAGTTGTAAATTGAAGAGAGAATATGGCAGCAAGCAGCAGCAGCAGCAGCAGCAGCAACTGAATTAGCAGAGCAAGCAAAACCAATTAAATTTCTGCTCAAGCGTAACACAAAATCAAAGCCTCAAACTGGATTACAATTATGGTTAGCAACACACTCACTTACTCTCGTTCTCGCTTCTGCTCTCGCTCTTGGCAGGCGCCACAACAAGTCAACTTAGCTGCCCATAAATTGAATAAAAAACTCAGTCAACTGTGCACACAAATTGACCAGAGTGCTGAAGCTAAGCTGAGGCTATAAAAACGTTGGCTAATAGCAGCTGTTTAACTCTTTGCTTAAAGCCACTTCAGCACTCATTCATTGCCGTCTTAAATTCAGTCGCTGCATTGGCACGCAAGGACAAGCACAAAGAGCCACAAAATTAAGTTTCTCGTGTGTGGCTGCCACACAAAATGTTCACGTGCTGGCTAAAGTTTAGTTTATAGCGCACAAATCACAAACACACGCATACGCTTATGTGTGTGTGTGTGTGTGCTGCTGCTTTTTTGTAGGTGTCAAGCCAACAATGTAGCTAGTTTATGTGCCCCTTTTTTTTCTATATATACTATATACTCTCGGTGTAGTGCCCCGAGGACGTTCTTGCAACGCTGTTGCAAAAACCGCGAGCCTCACAAACACGACAAACATTTTACGTTAGCTCTGCGAATTTTCTTTCTCTTTTGCCTACCCCTGTGCGGCACTAGTTAGCCCCAACTATAGTTACAGCTCTTGAGTTTAGACAACACACAATACGTATACTTGATATTTTTCTTTGGCATTTTGTTTTTGATTTGGTGATCACACTCACACGTAAAAAGAAAAAGAAAGAAAAGCAAAAACAACAAATGAAAACAAAACAACCCGTCATCCTCATTTGATCATCGTCATGGTTTCTATATGTGAATTTCAGCAATGGGCAGTCCATACTACCGCGACATGGATGAGCCAACAAGTCCCGCCGGTGCGGGACATCATCGCAGCCGCAGCGCCAGCAGACCACCGATGTCACATGCCATGGATTATCCAAGTATATATAAAAAAAATATGCAAGCTACACAAGCTTAAAAGAATTTTAAGAAATACTAAAAATTGCAGCAAACTTTTAATATAAGCATATAAAATATATGAATAAAATACAGCAAGCATTTTATGTGGGCTGCAAATCAAGCTCAAACTATCTGAAAAACAGTTCCGAGTTGTCTTTAGCCGCTACAGATTATTTTTTTAAAGCCAAGAGCAACAATTTCAGTTAATTTTTATCAATGCTAGCAACTCATACTTGGAGCAATAAATCTCTCTAAGTTCTGCGGTTGCTACAATTTGTTTTGACAAATTTCAAACTCAAATTTCTAGACAGCAACTGTTTATAAGCAACTCTCTTATATACAGCGCTGTATTTAGCGAACAAAACTGCCTTTAATTCTATTAAAATTACAAAGCTAATTAAGCTTGAAGATTAAACTCTTTTAGTCAAACTTTGTTGAAGTAATAATTTGGTTTGCTTTTTAAAAAATAAATCTAAAAATCAGCACAGAAATCATAGCTGTGTATTTTTTATTATACTTAAAATTGTTATAAGCTTGCTTTAGATTTTAATTCTCAGCAATTTATATTTCACTATTCGCTACTTTGTTTGCATATAAATAATAAATATATAATTTGTATAGGAACCCGCTATCAGTCACTGGACCGCGGTGGACTGGTGGATCCACATGATCGCGAGTTTATACCCATAAGAGAGCCACGTGATCGCTCGCGTGACAGATCGCTGGAGCGTGGTTTATATTTAGAGGATGAGCTTTACGGACGTTCGGCGCGACAAAGTCCCAGCGCGCTGGGAGGTAATGAAGCGCAATTAAAGCCAATTGAGCACTACATTAAAACCTTTTATGCTTTAGGTTATAATACGGGCATGCCTACGTCGGATCGCGCGTATTTGGGCGATTTGCAGCATCAGAATACGGATCTGCAGCGAGAGCTGGGCAATCTGAAGCGCGAACTGGAGCTGACGAATCAAAAGCTGGGCAGCTCCATGCATAGCATTAAGACCTTTTGGTCGCCAGAGCTTAAAAAGGAGCGAGCGCTGCGCAAAGAGGAGAGCGCCAAGTACAGTCTGATTAACGATCAGCTCAAGCTGCTCAGCACTGAAAATCAGGTGAGCTGCAAAGACAAAATACAATTTATAGTTGATTAATAAATGTTTTTTGTAGAAACAAGCGATGCTGGTGCGACAGCTGGAGGAGGAGCTGCGTTTGCGCATGCGTCAGCCGAATTTGGAGATGCAGCAGCAAATGGAGGCAATCTATGCGGAGAACGATCATCTGCAGCGTGAGATTAGCATATTGCGCGAGACCATCAAGGATCTCGAGTGTCGTGTGGAGACGCAAAAGCAAACGCTAATAGCGCGTGATGAAAGCATTAAGAAGTTGCTGGAAATGCTGCAAGCCAAGGGCATGGGTAAGTTTCGAATGCAGCAGCGCCAAGTGCCACGCTCACGCTACCTCTTGTTGCAGGCAAAGAGGAGGAGCGTCAAATGTTTCAGCAAATGCAAGCGATGGCACAAAAACAGGTAAGTTCGGCCCCCCAAGTCCAAATCAAATGCTTTAGCCGCAACTAACGCAGGCGGCCGCAAGTCTCTCTTACTTTCTTTCACTATCTACTCTCTCTCTCTATATATATCAAAAAACTGTCTCTCTGTGTCTCTCTATAACTCTCTATATATATAAAAATTTACGTTTGCGGCAACAATGCTCTAGAGACAATGATTTCGTACACGGGCAGCGAGCGCTTTGAAAAAAAAATATTTAAAACAAAAGCGCACGCTGACTCTAAAACCAAAAAAAAACGTTTAACAACAACAAATACAACAACAACTATTTTATTGCATACTTGTTAACTGTTTAACCAATTTTATTTTATACGTTTAGTTACCAAATATATATAAACAAACACACACACACATACACTTGAAAAACAAAAAGTTATGCAAATGTAGCGCTTAGCCTTGAAAATTCTTTAAACAAAAACAAAAAAAAAAACTTATAGAGAACTTTGCTTCGTTTTGTTTTGAAAACTAACTGTCAGTTAACAAATGTTTAAACTTGCTATACTAGCGTTATTTTAATAGTAGTATTTTGCATAGTCAGCGCGACGTCTCACTATCACACGACAAACTAGCACATCAACGAGGAACGACGATGTGCTTGTGGGAACATCTGTGATTGTATGAGTCCGCAATTTGCTCTGCGATGGACTTGTTTACATTATAGTTTGAAACGTCGGTTTTTTAATGTGTGGTGTAGCTCCTACAAATATATAGAATGTACGCTATGCGACATGCTGACTCAGCGCACACACACACACAATCACGCACACAACATACATGTGTACACAATTACAGCTGTACATGAGACTAGTATGTTAGTCAGAGAGTTCTCTATCGCGAGCCGGCAAACTGTAGCTTGCCCCCGAACCTGTTTGGAACACTCAACTGTGCCAATATGAATTATGTGTAGGGTGCAAAAGGCAATAATAATGTCGAATTTGTTTGCATGCAGCGCGCATACCCCCAACACTACGCCCACCGAACTGCCCGCTCTTCTGTTGTGCTACTTGGGCCTTCATCGCATTTTCTCGATTATCGTTGAGCGAGTTGTAGTTTTATGTGTTGGTTTCGCACAACTGCCATCCCGATTAATGTCGATTCGTGAGTTGGTGTCTACGTGCTATGTTAATGTTTTTCACGTTGCTCGCTAGGCGGTTGTTGTAGTGATTTGACGTCCTGAGCACACATCGACAACCTATCAGCACGAGCAGATCGAACAACTTTATTGTTGTACATGGGAACGTGATTAGTGATTAAAGCTTAATGGTGACCTCATGCTGATATGTATCTGGAACAGCTTGTCGTTCTCCTTGGCGTTTGAGCTATTGTATCTATAGTATGATAGAGATTGTTCTTGCAGTGTTTTGTTCACTAATTCTCGACTATTATGTGCAGCCCTGCAGAAGTGACGTGCTGAAAATGCGAATGCTGCGAAGCTGCGACTTATGTCACTTGCGTGTGAGCGCAGGGTATAATAAATAAAAGAAAAGCATAAATAACTTAACGGTTGACACATGTCAGCTCAGTATATAAGAATATACATTAGGACTCAGCCCAGTGTCCAGCACTATTGTGTCAACAAAAGCATCACACACAGACATATAAATAGCCTTGATGGCATCAGCAAGTTTCTTGGGCACAGCGCACAGTTGGCAATTTGATTTGCATAAGAAATACAATAAACAATATACAAATGGTCGTCAGGCCGTAATTAAAAAGCGTCAGTTGAACAAAAGTTGCGTATACGCCTGGCAAACCAATCAGCTTTGTTTGCTGGGTCGAGGCCAGCAGCGGCGACCGAATTGCTTTTGGTCCACACACAAAACACACACACACACATTGAGTGTAGACAATGCGTCCATCAAGGCTGCGAGTAATTTCACGCTTTTAATGCCGCCAGATTGAGTTTGGTCGCTTTGACTTGTCTAATGCATAAACTATTCCAAGCCAATGCATTTCAATTAAGCACACATATGCAGTGAGCGTAGAGTCTGGCTGGCACACACACACACACATACAAAGCAAGCTCTTGGCCAGGCTCTTATGTAACAGCGACGCTAGCAAATTTTTTTATTAACAACTTTTATGCGCGTTAAGCTGGCGCCAGTTGGTCTGGCCCCAAAGCGCCTATGCAGACATATATATATATGAGTGTATATAGACAAACTTGTGTACGCAGCATTGAGTTATTTGAAACCCTAATACAAACTGATGCTTCTTCACACACACACACACACACGCACACGCTTTGCATACACACAGCTTGATTTGGAGCGTGAAATCAAGAAATACGCACAGGAGGAGCAAGGCGTGCGGGTGAGTCTTGTCACGCATACATACACAAATTTGCACTTGCAGTAGACACACACAGGCACACACACACACGCTTGCCCGCTAGACATTAGAGCTGCTGATTTAGCCTTTGGCGCAGTTGCCTGCCATGCTCGTTGACCTGGCATAGTTAGACGGCTCGGCCTAAACTGTCGATGAATGAGCCAAAGCCGCATTCAAATATTCATGCAACAACCATAACACATAACACACACACACACACACACACAAATGTCCAAAGGCCCCAGCAAGCAAATTGCCAAGCTATGCAAAGCGACGCCAATGCTTGAATTTTAATTAGCCACAGCAAAAGTTGCAAAGAGCGAGAGCGAGCAAGCGCCTTGCACACGCATAAATAATAATGCCACTAGCTAGTTGTGCATGTGTGTGTGTCTATACATGTGTGTGGCTCAACTCTTGATATATTACGGCAGAGCTAAAGCTTACGCTAGTTTGCTTGCGTGGGCGTCGCTTTGTTTGGCCGTGGGCATAAAATAATTACGCGGCCTGCCACAAAATTCATTTTACTGTCGCACACACACGCACACATGTATGTATGTGTGTGTGCATACATAATGCTTAGCATGTTCAGCTCCCATGTCGTGTTTTTGTTTTGCTTTGCAATTACAAACTGCGTTGCGTTTTATTTGAAGACGAGGCGTTCAAATGAAATGAAACCAATTAAACCGGAAACGCAAATGCCCATAAAAGTGTGCTATAGAAAAAGAACCCACACAGCATCCTCAGCCATTGCTCATTGCTTTCCACTCCAAATGTCAGTTGCAATTGATTTATCGATTTCCAGGCAATTGCATTTGAATTTTAAAAGCGTTTGCCTTTGCCCCACTGTGCCGCACTACGTGCCACTATTTGCGTGCGGGCTTTGTGCTTGGCAAACACACACACACGTACAGCAGTAGGCTAATAATAATAATTCATTGGCAGCTAATGAATTTGTACGCAACAAACAGAGTGCAATTCATACAGTTCCCATTATGGCTGCATAAGCAGCAATTAGCATTATCCGATTATAAATAGCAGGAAAGCTCATATGACTTATTTAAATATTAAAATTAAATAATAACTCATGGCTTGCGTGTGGACAGCAGCTTAAAGCCTGTTGTGACTTTTGTTTGCATTTTTAAACAAGAATTAAAGTTTCAAAGCTGCATAAATTTATCAAGTTTGTCAACTTGCTAAGAATATAATGTATTTTTAATAAGCACATGTCCAAGCCCAAGCATCAAACGAACCATAACCCATCACCAGCATCAGCATCATAAGTGAATACACATTTTAATTCTAGCAGCTCTCATGGGACTCTAGCTCATAGGCAGCCAAGCAAGCAGACTTGGAGTAAAACAATGACAATGACTTTTTGGAAAAGTTTTAGCAGTTGCAAGTGTACAACTTCTCTTCTGTCACTCCAGTACCCAAGGGAATACATTTTTAAACAATCCTAACCTTTTCTAAACAGCAATGAACAAAATTCTAAGAAATACAGCGTCAACTAACAAATGTTCAATAGCGATTATATAATAACATAATGGCTCAAATATATGTTAAGAAGGCAGAGCCTTAGATCAAACATAAAGTCATTTGCTAATTGTATGCAATATATTTAACATATTAATATATTTTATAGATCAACCAATTGGCCAGCTATGAAATGCAACTGCAATTGCTTAACTTAAACTTTATATATTAAAATGTTAGCTTAAGCCATTTGGAAACAATTAAGTTTAGCCTTAAAAAAAACATGCAACATGCTCATTAAACATTCACAGAAATCAAGCACAAGCTTACGACTGTTGGTGACATATAAAAAATATATATAATTGAAGCTTTGCTATTGCTTATGCTGTCGTTGCCGTTGAGCTGATAAACAAGTAAACACATTTGCTTAGAGCAATGCAAATTGACTGGCAGCAGGGATTAAGGATTAATCGAAAGTGAGTGGTGGATACACTTGCGCTTTCAATTTGCTTTCATTTGATGCTCACGTCAGACGCAGAAGCTCCAAATCGCTGCTCGCAACAAGCTGCGAACTAAACTGCAGTCATGTCAGCAGCAGTCGCAGCACGCCAAACGCCGCACGCAGCACGCAGCACGCAGCACGCACAGCGTGTTGTGTCGTATGCAAAGCTGCAGCAGAAGCAGCAGCAAGGCTAAGCGTTCTACTCACGAGCAACTCACGACTGACTCACGAGCTGACTACTGGCAGCAAATCAATAAACGGCAAAGCGAATGCCGAAAGCTTTTTGAGCGTAAAACGTAAAAGCTGCGCAGCTGCTGGCGAGCCGAAAGTTGTAAAGCTCTCGGCGCCGCGTGCTGTGTGCCGAATGCCAGAAGTCAAAGGCCGAAGAGCCGAAGCGGCAACGAATGAATCGCATGGTGCATACCACATGACGAGGCTTTTGAGCTAAACCGAAGCTGAGCCGAGATTTTGTGCTCAATCGAAGCTTTGCGCAGGCCGCGCGGGGGCAGCCGAGAGGGGTTGAGCCGAGGGCGAGGAGCCAAACTGTCTCAATGGTCGCTGGCCTCGTGGGCGCGAAAGCTCTGCAGGCGCGGACAGTTGTATACGCAACGCTTTAGCTAACGAGCACGAGACACGGAATCGAAATCGAAATAACCAAAAAGCGCTACGCGTACGCAGCAGCAGCAACAGCAGCAGCAGCGAAAGTGTGTGTGTGTCTCGGTCTGTGTCTGTGTGTGTGCGTGTGGTCCAAATAAATTTTTGGACACAGAGCCAGGCCAGGCCATACAAAAATAAATATAATCTATGTAAATTGTCCTGAAGTGCATTTGGAAATTTCATTTGTGCCATAAATTAAATTGCAAAAAGCTAAGCCAGCGGCCATAAAAAGCTAAAAAAAAAAAGTAACGTGGCGCGAACGCGTGTGAACGCTCGTGAGTGAAGAAGCGAAAAAAAATCATTGAGCAAAAATCCTTCAAAAGGATGTAAAGCAATACCAGCAAAATTTCTGTGCCTTCTAAAATTTGCCAAAGCTGCGCGTGTGATAAAGTTAAAAACCAAATCTAAAGTTCATATATATATTTAAATAGCAGAAAGCGTGCGCAAAAGTGCACTTTCAATTAAAGAAAAGTTAGCCACAGTCGCTCAGTAGCAGCGCCGTCGACAGCAGCGCAGCAGCGCATAAAATCAATAATTCTTGTTTAAGCAGCGGCAGCCAAAAATCTGCGAGCAGCAACTAAACTAAAAACAACGAAAAATCATCAACAGCAATAGCAGCAGCAGCAGCAGCAGCAAGAACAACAACTTAGACTTAGGCTGCTGCTTACTTTTTTCAGCTGGCAGCGCTGTCAACTTTGTCGACGTCGCCAGCAACTTTTATACAGAGCCAACGTCTTGGGCTGTGTGTTTTTATTACACACACACACACACGCGCATATACAGCAGCAAACAAAGCAATTCCCACTGTACTAGTGTGTGTGTGGAAGGTTACATTAAGCAGACAACAACGTTAAGAAGCAGGAAGCATCAACGGCTGCTTGTTTGCCTGTTAATAGCGGCAGCAAGTGGGGCAGTAACGAGGAAGTCGCTGCCAACGGTTTATTATTGTATTAAAGCACACACATAGAGACAGAGCTAGACTTACACATATAGTAACATATATATATATATATAGATATATACATAACGCACATGCAGTTACGCCCACAGCTGCGCACAACTTAGAGCCTCCACCTCAAATTACATAAATAGCAATAGGGGCTCGCTAAGGGCTGCCCAAGTACAACGAACTGCAGCTGCAACACCTCGCCATAGCAGCAGTTGCAGCAACAACAACAATAACAATAACAACGGCAACGTCAAAGGCAACATTTTAAAGTCAAGGCATTTAGCAGCGGCACAAAGCAAAGCCACAAACACATGGACAATGCCTATGTCTACTATAAGGTACTGTAGCTGGAGCGCAAAGCAAAGCCCAGACAGACAGACAGTCAGTCAATCAAACAGCCATCAATTCATCAGTTCATCAAATCATCAAATCAAATCGACAGCAACTAAATACAAAATGTCAAACAATAACAAGCAAACTACAGTCAACTTATTCACACACACACCCACACACACTAATACACATTGTCAGACGCTCATCAGTGCGTTTGTCATTTCATCAGCGCAACTTCACTTTAATGTCAACATGCTCAAAGTTCACCAAACAATGACAAAAACTACAAATGTGCCCCAGACTGCGAAACACACACGCACACGCACACACACAAACAAATTATGTGCCCCTATGACTTGTAGGCAAACATTATGTGTCATCGAGGCGTTGAGGCCAGGGCACAACTGTCAGCGCAACCCTCGTTAACAACTAAAAGAACTAAGAGCTATGCAAAAGTAAAGCTTAAGCAAACAGCAGTTGCATTCACTATTTGTTAGGGGTTGCTAAAATTCGGGGGATTGGGCGGGGTTGGGGGGATTACAAGTTTTGCTGCATGTGCAGTCAAGTTAATGTCTTGGCCAGGCGCCACCACACAAACACGCATTGCAGCAGTCTATTTTTTATAGGCTACCAGCTACAACTTAAGCCAAGAATTTGCTAAGCCAAGACACACATGTGTATTGCTCTTTAAGCATGTGTTAATTTAAAGGTCAGGCCAGCGTAATTAGTGAAATTTGGCAGCATTGCTAAAACGAATGAGCTCAAGTGCAAGCTCAATCCCAAACACACACATACAATTTAATGACAACGACACCAGAGTCTATTCAAAATGAGAAACGTGTTTTGTGTGCGCGCTGTGTCCGTGACGTACGGCCATCCGCTCATTAGCAAAAGAGCCACCCCACCCACCCCTCCGCTCGCCTGGAACGCGTGCCGCAATTGTTCTAAATGCGAGACAGACAAAATGCTTGCTTGTTTGTATGTATGTGTGGCATGCCAGACTTGCAAGTTAGCAGTTGGGAATAAATTATGTTGCCTGCTTTTGTGCGCTTTGCAAGTTGGCAGTTGGGCAAAGTTGCTATTGCCTACTTTTGTGCGCATAGGGTGTTTGCCAAATGGAACAAACCCTTGGCACTTCATCAACGTCACTTGAAATGCATTTTTCTGCAACAAACACCCGCATACAACTGCCGAAGCACGTGCGTACAAACACACACACACAGTCACGGAGAGAGACAATAATGACAGTCATGTTGAAAAGCTTATGAAGACTGTTTGGCTTTGTTGGAATGTTGGGAGTGTGGTGGTGTGTCTGGCCTTGTCGCCAAACTCTCGAAACGTGCTGATTTGTCATAATTAATGCTGCAAAAACGCAACAGCAGCTGCTGCAACTCCCGCTTAACAAGGCGCAAGCACAAGTTTCTGCTGATTTGCCAGCATTTTTTATTCATTCGTCCCGTCATAAAAATACAACAAAGCCGGATTTACTCGGAACTCTGCGTGCTTAACAATAACATTTTATGTGTTTATTTTTAATTTTATGAGCTGCACGTAGCCAAACGAAAATAACAAACGAAACAGTCAGTTAGGCAGCAGACCCACGCAAACACACACACAGACGCACACAAATACGCACACATACATACGCATAACATATTTACACTGTGCTACATGTGTACTTTAGCACTTAACACACTTATTGTTGGGGCAATTTTTTATTCTAGCCACATTCCTTGGCTTGCGCTACTCGCTCATTTCATTTTCATTTTCATTTGCTTTTGGCTTTTGAGTTTTCTTCTACTGCGTCTCTTTGTCTTTGTCTCATTGTGTTTCATTTCAGTTGAGTTGACATCCCGCCTCTCTATCTAACATTTGCCTTTACTTTTGCGCAGCGACGACAGTTATTGTATTCACACACACACACACGCCCACATAATCACACACATACAGTTAAACACTTACATTGCGACACACACACACATGACGTATACGTAATAACCTTGTAACCAAAATGTTGTTATTTCGGGCCACATTTGTATGTGTGTGTGCGTGTGTGAGCATTTTTTTTTGAATTTCTTCTCTCTCTTGCTCTTTCTCTCGCTTTCTCTGTCTGTGTATGTGAGCAAAGTTCTTGCCATTACTTTGAAGTGTGCGAGTCACTTTAGTTGTTCCACCTGCTCTCTCGCAGTTTCTCGTTTTATCTGTGCTCCTTTCTCTCCTCTCTCTCTCTCTCTCTCCCTCTCCACTCTGTGTCATGCTGTGTGTAGGTTGGCATAATTTCTAAATTTATACTTTAATCTCGCATTCTACTTGTGCTCTTTATTATACCTATATACACATACTATATCCTCCATTATAATACTTCTAAATGTTCGTGTTTCTTGTCGTGTGTTTTAAATTAAATGTTTTTTAACAATCTTTAAACAAACGTATATATTTAACTAATACAATTGATATTACACAACTTTTCAACTTTTACTCTTAGCTTTTTATTTTACAAACTTTTATTGTAGTCCTGTTCATTTCAGCTCTATATAGAACCATTTATAGTCTCTATATATTTCTATTAAACAGACTACAATTCAAATTTGTTGCTTAGCGACTTTCAAATTACAATTTAGTTTAATCAATTTGCATTTTCAAAGCTTCTTCCAATTATTAATTCCAACTTAAATGTTGTATAAACTTTTAGCGCTATGTTGCTCAGTTTCTTTTATTACTTAACTATTTACTTTGAGCTTGGTTTACACACTTTGCCCTTTTATTATTATTTTAGTTAGCATTGAACTGAACGCTGTTTGAACTATTTACTTTGCCGTTACTTACAATTAAACAAAAAGTAATATATATACTACTTTAAACACAAACACCAGCAATATAAACAATGACAATCAAAAGAAATTATTAAAATATAAATAACTAACAAATTAATGATCTAAAGCAATTTAAACAATTAACAACAAAAAAGAAAAGTATTAGCAAACTGTGATTTATTTAGCATACAAGAATAATTCTTTTGTCATTTTATTGCCAAAAGATGCTGATTTTTTCACGAAACTTATCGATTGTAATGGCTCCAATAATTGGCTTTTTTATATGCAAAAAATACAATAGAAAACAAAAACAAAACAAACTAAAAAAAATATAAAAACACTTTTAACGTTGAAAGTTAACAAACTTCAAAGCGAAATACTTGTATTTGTTTCCAGAATTGATCATTTTCAATTACTTGCAACCATAAAAAAAAAACATATTTTGTTGTTGTTCTAAAAGCAAAACACAAAACGAAGCAAAAACAATAAGATATGCTGTATCCAAAAGTTTAAAGCAAAGCAAACAAAATCGAAACAAACAAAAAATTTTTAAAAACTATATGCAACTATTTACAATATGCTTTTGTAATATTTTCGCACCTATAAAAAATAAATAAAAAACCCAAAATCAGAGTACAACAAAAAAAAGGAAAAGTCAGACGGGCTCAGAAAAAAAATGAAACTGTTGAGAATCGAAGTCGAATCGAGATCGTAAATCGAAACGAAATGATAACATTATTTTACAACCGACAAAATCTCTTTGACGATAAAATGATAAAACAATTACGACGTGTATATGCTAACGTACCTATACAATATATACATATATATATATGCATATATCTATGAATATATCTATATAAATACCAAACTCTATCTTCTAACTGTCTGTCGCTCTATCAATATGTAATCAACATTTATATATCTCTATATATATCTATATATATAAATATTTCTAAAACTATGTTGTTTTTATTACGTTCATTTGCTTACCAAAAAATGTGTGCCCCTCCCACACGAGCACGACTACAACAACTACAACAGCTACAACTACAACTACAACTATAAACTACCTTGACGTACCTACTTAAGTGTTCTACCTTCTTCATTTCTGTTTTTCTGTTGTTGTTCAAGTAATGTCTGTCACTATTGCGCTGAGCATAAATGTTCACCCCAAAGTAAAAGCAAGGACTGCCCGCCTGTTGCAGTACAGTACATACACACAAACACAAACACACGCACACATACACATGCATACACACAGACATGAACAAATATATTACTTTTTGGTTTTGTAAATAAAAACGCAGGCGTGATCAATTGCATTGCAATTCAAATTGAACTTCAAATTATAATTTGAAAGCAGTCACTCACACACACACAGACACAGACACACAAACATACACAGACAAGTTGCGGCATTCTAACGGCACATGTTCTATTTGTGAAGCTCAGCTGCAATATACAATCAATCAATCAATCTTGCAGTTCAAATTCAATCTAACAGACTCTGTTTACCTACAACTATTTGCTGTCGCTCTCTCTCTCTTTCTTTCACACACACACACTACGCTCTCTCTCTCTCTCTCTCTGTTTCTCTCTCTGTCTGTCTCTAATTCTCTCTGTCTTTGTCTCACATTCACACACACACACACACATACACACAATGTTCTGTACTCAACTATATATGAATATACATATAAACATATCTAATATATATACTTATATATATTTTGTTTGTTTTCCACATACAACAAAATATCAAACATAACACACCGATATGTACACTGAAACAATTGTTTACAATATACTTTTGCACGTTATTTCTATAATGCATCTGAACTATATATTGTTATAAGTAATTTATGTTTCTTTCCTGCGTACAAGCAAATACCCAAAAAAAAAATAAAAATACAACTACTTAACAAAAATATATTAAAAAAAAAAACAAAAATATACTACAAACCAAAACGAAAACGAAATCAGAATCCAAGTGCATTTGTATGCCTCGCCACACATGTCGTATACGCAATTTTCATCCCAACTAACTAACCAAATCAACATACAACAACAACAACAAGAACCACAGCAAACGAGCAGCGGCAAACAACAATAAGGCACACACAGACGAGTGTAGCCACACACACAAACACACACACACACACACACATACATACATATATATCCTTACAACAGTGACCCAGCCGCGTGGCTCAACTCTCTCTTTCTCTCTCTGAAGTGACACACATTTCATGTTGCAGCCCTGCCTCCCACACTAACACACATATACACACACACACACACACACAGACTCTCGCTCGCTCTCTCTCACACACACCCACTACTACAAAAAACGCCCCCTTGTTGAACTTTTAGGTGCAGCTTGCCAAAAATAGCATAAAAGGCAAGCCAAAGCATACAAAAGAAATAAGCAAAACCATAATGAGAGCTAACAACTGCAAAAACCAAAACTGCAAAATGAAAACGAACAAACGAAAATGAAAATTTTAATTTTTTATTACAAAACCTTATTGTAAATTAAGCGCAAAACATCTAAAAAGACAAAGTAATGAACAAAAAGTGTTGAACTAAATTTGAATTAAGTCAAGCGAAAAGCTGCAAACTTTGTAGAAAAACAACAAAGCATAAAAAACGAAAATCTTTCATCTAAATGGGGCCAAAATAGTCCGTAAGTGTTCGGGCAAAAAATCGCTTTGGTTATAAATAATTGTAAAAAGAATCCAACTTGTTGTCTAATATAAACATAACTGTTGTTTAGTACTTAAACTTAATCACATATTTATTCTAGCAGAGAACAAAACAAGAGCAGCGCGTAAAAAAATAAAAAACTACGTAAACAAAATCACAAATCACACCAAACAAACAAACAAAGAAACTAATCAAGATAAACAATAAACTGAATAATTGAACTAAACTAAAAAGAACAAACAACTAAAAAACACAAATCAAAACCAAATCAAAAGTTACAGTTACAGTTACAGAAAAGACAACCACAACAACCAATTTGCAATCGCCCATTTCAGATGTACAATAACTTCAGCGGAAGCCCACCACTGCCAGATATCATAGGACAATATTACGGACCCGCTGGCGCCGGCGCCGCAGGCTACGGAGCACCACTGAACGGCGGTTTGGGACTGGGACTAGGACTGGGACTGGGCTATGGCAATGCGTATGGCAGCGATCTCTACGGTCCGACCAACTCAACGGGCTATCTATACGATCCGGCCGCAGCCGCCGCTGCTCAGCTGTACGGACAAACGTCGCCGATACGTCGCAGACGCTACAGCATTGCCGGACTGCCCTCGGCCACAATGTATAACGATGTGTATGGCTATCCGGCGCCGCCGCTGCATCAGACCAGCAGCTCCAATATTGTTAATTTGCTGAATGAGGCGCACAAGTCGATATCGCGCTCCTCGCAGATATTGAATCTGAGCCATCAGGCCAGGCAGCTGGGCCAGCCGCAATTGGTGACGACACCGCTGTCCGGCCGCGTGGTCTCCAGTTACCCAACGCTGCATCCGGGCGATACGTCGCCGCCATATTTGAACGATAACCTGCTGCAAATGTCGACCAGCTTCAGCTCACAGCCCAATATGTACTTCCAGCCGCAGCCGGCGCAGCTGACGGCCGCTCAAAGCGCCGCCGCGGCCGCTGCGCGTCTGCGTCCCGCCTACTCCGTCTCGAATCTCTTGGGCAGCAGCTACCCGGCCAGCTGCAAGTACGGTGCGACGGGCTACACGAATCCATACCAGAGCGACCTGGGCGCCGGCGGCTATGGCCTGGGTCCGAGTTCGGGCCTCAGCTCAGGTCTAGGACTTGGCGGTCTCAGCTTGGGCCTGGGCTTGCCGCCGGCGCAGCAGCGCCAACTCATGTCACACTCACTGCATGCCTCCAATCCCGCCATCTCGCAGTACTATCAGCAGCACTCGCTGCCCCCCACAGCCAGCTCCGGGCTGGCCTATAATCTGCATCAGCAGTTCGCGGGCGCACAGCAATACGGACAACAGCAGCAGACGCTGCCGCATTCGCATATACAGGCGTCCGTGCAGCAGCAAATGAATCCGCAGTACCAGTACCATGTGCACAGCCATCAGAATCACATGCAAACGCATCCGCTGGCCGCGCTGGCGAACACGAGCGGCCCCTTTGGTGGCACGCTCGCCAGCAGCAGCAGTGCTAGGGAGGGCTACGAGGGGCTGCATCATCATGGTTCGCATCATCCGCTCTCGCATTCGCTAACGCATTCGCATCCGCATCCGCATCATCATCATCATTTGGGGTCCACGTACCCGCACTCGTTGTCGCACTCGCAACACCAGCAGCATCAGCAGCAGCATCATCAGCAACACCAAGCACACCATCATCATCACTTGCCATACTCGAAACTAGACTTAGATTATCCGAAACTGCCGCAAGAGCATAAGCGACAAGTAAGTTTTAAATTTGACGTAGACACGCTATCCCTAGATTCCTAAACGATAACGATAACTCAATCGTTCGATAATAACTCGTTACTACTCAATACTATAACTCTCTCTTTCTATCTCTCGTTACTCGTTAACACATGCCCATTAAACGAAAAATTCGAGCTGCGTACTCAAAATTTATATCGCAAAACCAAAATCAATAATGCATTTTACGCTTTCCCCCCCCGCCCCACGCCCCTTTCTTTCCACCCCAACAACTATCATACATACCAAAGTAACTAGTTAAATGAAAAGAATAGCCAACGACATTTGCAGTGTGCGGTTCTCGTATAGAACGGAAGTGCAGCAGCAGCCGTAATGAAAAATAAAAAAACACCAAGTATTAAACATACAATATACACTATATATATATGATATATATGGTATAGTCATTAGGACTAGCCTAGCGTAAGCGTAAGAACTATTGTTTCATGTGCCATTTTAAAGTAGCGAGAACAAGAACAAAATTAAGAGTGAATTTTTTACATTATGTTGTCGCTTCTTGTACAATTTATTTCATATTGCGTTAATTGTTGTTTTGCATAGAGCACTCAGGGCAACTTTTTAGCGAAATTGTTAAGAATTAAAGTACACAAGCAAATGCGAAAATTCATTTGAAAAATTTTGAACAACTTTGCTCTTGACTCTCAAAAGTAAAAGACTGTAAATAAATGCAAGCAAACACAAGTGAAACTAAATGATATTTACGCATAATTATAAATAATATTTATACACAGCAAACCGAGCAAATAATAATGCTAATGTAATTGTAACAAACATTTACTTTAATTGATTTCAAATTAAACTCGCTTAGGTTAATGCGAGTTAAAAAAAAAAACGAACGAAGCTTAAAATTTATTATTATATTTAATATTAAATCAAAACCTATTAAGTACTCAAACCAAAACTTAGACAAGTATAAATAGCAAATTGTTAGAACAGATTTAAGCGACTAACTTTGCATAGTGAAAGCGCAAAAACAACTTCCAACTTAGCCAACCACAAAGCCTATGCAAGGACCTCTCTCTATACCCGAAAAACCAACCTATTAACTACCTATACTACTATATACTATACTAACTACTAGCTAAAATTACTACCTACTACTCTCTACCTAGAACTCCTCCTACTAACCGCGTACGTATTTAATCGTCGTCATTTGTATTTGCATACAAAATGATGATTTCAACTACAAAAGCATAACGAACTACATACATGTTCATCAAATTGTGTTACTCTCTTTCACTCACAATCAGTTAGTTGTGTTGTGTGTGAGTTGAATTTGAATTCCTCTTGCAACATGTGAGGCAAGAGCTACGTGGGTACGTACTGCGTGCTACTAGCGTGTGATTAGCAATGAAGGTCAATTATATGTAAAGATGGTATGAAATTTATATGTAAATTGCCAAAAAAAAAAAATGCAGGCAGAACGTGTTGGCGGCAGCATTGGCATTAGTAACATAGCAAGCAACACTTTTTTGAAAAGTTGTGTTGTGCCTCGAAACTGGCGAAACGAAAAGCAAAAACGAAAAAGCATTCAAAATGTGTCTCTGTATTACGTATGCGTAATATTCTTTATATGCATACTTATTACTTATATATATTATATATACTTATACTATATACTTATACAAAACTATATACATAACAATTTAACAATTATATAACAGTTGTGTGTATGTTAGGTGCTTTTTTTATTAACAAACTTTCGATCGATCTCTAACTATCTCTTTAACTTTAACTATCTACGTTTATTGTAGTTGCAAATTGTTCGGCTTTAAACTATGTTGAACATGATTTTTATTCGCGACGCTTTGTCGCACGTTTTTTCGAATTAGAATTTTTGCATTTTTCTCTAAGAAAGTTACGAAAACGTTTGTTATGCAATTTGTAGTTTTTTAGTACTTAAGTAGTAATCAAAACTGGAGTTACTCTGATTTGTCTTTTTTAAATAGCATAGCGTACTTATACTAAATTGTAGTTTACACACACACACGTAATTAGTTCAATGTGTGTGTGTAGTAAAATAAGCGTATACAATACGCCTGCCCCCCCTCTTTAAAGAGCAGCAATAAAAACAACAACAACAGCTGCTGTCATTGTGTTCATAGGCAAAACTAATTTAGTGCATTTCATTTTGGTAAGCATTTTGTTTTTGCCCTATAGCCCGTATAAACTGTAAAAGCTCTCTCTAGTCATAAGCAAGGATAATAAGCTTAACACTAGCCAATTGAAAGCATTTATGTCAGCAATGTCGCTGTCGTTGTAAAGGACATGCAAAGAATATAAATATAAACTACTATAAGCATAGACAATTCACTTACACACACACACACACACACACACATATGCATACACATACACATGCATTGTTTTGCTGACTTTGTTTAAATCTGTTAACATCTACAAGACGATAAATTGTTGATGAAAAAAGAAGCATTTAAAAGAAGAAGAAGATGAAAATGAAAACCATACAATGATGAAAACTTGAATATTTATATATATATTACTTACGTATGTATACATGCATAACAATAAAAAAAAAAAACAAATATATATTGTACAATTATTAAATATATATATACATATATATACATAATTACTATTCCAGCGATATATTTATACACTGATTTGTATTTGTATACTTAAGCTATTATCTCAGACTTAATTCAATTTCTTGAAGCAAACCGTGTGCTCGAAACTCGAAAGCTCGAAATCTGTTATACTTAATACAACCAACAAAAGAAAATAATAATAAAAAAACAAAAAACAAGAACCTAACTCTTAAGCCATTATAAATGAAAACAAACTTTCGAAAAGCAAATAATAAAAATTTAACATGCGACAAACCGAATGAATAAAGCTATACATTATGACCCCTCACACACACACACACACACAAAATACACTTATACGTAACTGTTATACAAGTATAACAGTAATTTGCAGTTGGGGCAACATACAAAACTCTGACACACACATTGCGGCATTTTGCTCGCCCACACACACACACACAATGATAACCCCTTTTACTCGCTACTCTCTACTCGCTACTCGCCTTGCCACCAAATAACCAAAATCGCTCATACGACATGTTAGCCACCATTTCTCATCTCTTACACAATTGCGCCGCAATTCGCACCAAAAACACCTCAAATATGTAAAAACTCTCAAGCGCATTTTTTTGTACTAGGCAAGGCAGCTGCGTTGCTTTGTAGTTTGTCAATTGTAATTTTAAAATTCTGGTCTATCTATATCTATATCTTATGCTACCTTCCCTACAATAACCAACAACCAAACCCACAACTACAGTTGGACGAATTCCGTCTTGAAATACAAAGAAGGGATCAAGAGATCTTGGCGATGGCGGCCAAAATGAAAACGCTAGAGGAGCAGCATCAGGTAATTCCCGCTAATTTGGCGCCACTTAGCATTTGAATGTTTTATGCACAGTAAAAATAACTTTCGTTAGGACTATCAGCGGCACATAGCGGTGCTCAAGGAGTCGCTATGTGCCAAAGAGGAGCACTACAATATGCTGCAGACGGATGTCGAGGAGATGCGCGCCCGCCTAGAGGAGAAGAATCGCCTGATCGAGAAGAAGACGCAGGGCACGCTGCAGACGGTGCAGGAGCGCAATCGTCTGACCAGCGAGCTCACCGAGATCAAGGATCACATGGACATCAAGGATCGCAAAATCAGCGTGCTACAGCGCAAGGTTAGCCAAAAGGGCACAGACAAAAGTAAATCTAAATCTAACTCAAATGCATTGATAGATTGAAAACCTGGAGGATCTGCTGAAGGAGAAGGACAACCAGGTGGACATGGCACGCGCACGTCTATCAGCAATGCAAGCGCATCATAGCAGCTCCGAGGGCGCACTCACCAGCTTAGAGGAAGCCATTGGCGACAAGGAGAAGCAAATGGCGCAGCTGCGCGAGCAACGCGATCGTGCCGAGCATGAAAAGCAGGAGGAGCGTGATCTGCACGAGCGCGAGGTGGCCGACTACAAGATGAAGCTGCGTGCCGCTGAGAGCGATGTGGAGAAGCTGCAGACGCGACTGGAGCGTGCAGTGAACGAGCGCGAGCGTCTGGAAATCAAGCTGGAGGCCTCACAAAGCGAACTGGGCAAGTCCAAGGCGGAGCTAGAAAAGGCCACCTGCGAAATGGGACGCAGCAGCGCCGACTGGGAGTCGACCAAGCAGCGCATAGCACGCCTCGAGCTGGAGAATGAGCGATTGAAACACGATCTGGAGCGTTCGCAGGTACTCGTGCATTATCACCGGTTCGCCGGCTCACAGTTCAGCTTAGTTCTAGCCCATATACTTATGCCCTATGACCTTAACCTATGTCTGTGTGTACATATATGTATAACTAAGCTCGGCTATAACTATAAAGGCAAACTAAACTATAAACTATATATATATCAATATCAAATACTATATATTTGCCTCTATGTGTGCTATATATTTACATGTACACTACAACAACAACAACAACAAAATCTATCGCATCCCAACAACTTAAATCTCACTCAACAATATCTATAAATTAATCCAAACATTAAACAACAACTAGATGCAGCTAGAAGAACAGACCACACTACACAAAGTAAGCCTATATGCCAACCTCAAAAGAAAAACCTCTTAGCTTGTAACTTTAGTAATGTCCTTGCTTGTTTATACTGCATACAAAAATTAACTTAGCTCTGCACCTTGTTTTCGTTTGTAGTCAACATCAGTAACAACTAATGCCAGCAGGTCTACATTTCATTTTTTATTATTTAAATACATTTGAGTTGGAAAACAAGTCTCTAAACTAATTGGACTAACATTAGTGCTTATCCCTTAAATAAATTAGCGTACATAAAGCATTAGCTTACTAACAACAACAACACGTGCGCCACTCAAAGCACCACATTTGTCCTAAATGTAGCACTACACACACACGCACGCACACGCACTCATGACTAGTTTAGTAGGTTTTGATTTAATCGCACACGATTACAAATTGATGTGCATAATAATTCAAAGCAGCTAGCACACAACAATAACAACAACAACATGCATAACAAGTACAGCCATCAGCACCTCTATTAAGTATGCGCCATGCAATTGTCTATTCTTTGTTATGGTCTAATTGTTGCTGAACATGAACATACATATATCGTATACTATACTACTACTTTGCAGAATGTACAGAAATTAATGTTCGAAACGGGCAAAATATCGGTAAGTTGGCCACACAGCCACGCCCACGTATACACACCAAAGTAGCTGTCAGCTAGTCAGTTATATATATATATATCTGAATGCATTATTCATATATTGCTCATACGCAGCGCAGTCTGTTAGAGACGCAGGTTCAGCTTATTAAGCAATCAAATCAGGCTTCAACTTTGGTATATTTTTTCAAAGCGATTGTTGAAAGCGTTAAATGCACTTTGCCAGGAATTCCAAATCAAACTCATGTTCATATCAATACACATTTTGTTCTTTTAAGTTAATTGCATGCCACAAATATAACAACTGCGTATATTACGTATACGCAGCAGCGCCTGCTGGTCAACACTTGCTAATTGTTTGCAACTTTTCTTTGTTTGTGCCTTGCTTAACTTTTAAACGCTGTTTAGTGCTGCGTTCGAGCGTTTTAATTACATACTAATAGAATTATTTTGCGTTTCGCCGTAAAGACAACGTTTGGACGCACCACAATGACCACGTCACAGGAGCTGGATCGAGCGCAGGAGCGCGCCGACAAGGCGTCCGCTGAGCTGCGGCGCACGCAGGCAGAGCTGCGAGTGACACAGGTAAAGTCATTAATATACACTTTAATCATATTAACTACTACTACTACTACTACTACTATATACATTAACTAACTATGCATACATATATTGTATATTCGCGTGATTTATTATTTTAGTTAGTTTAGTTGTCTATGCGTAATACACAGTGTATATGCTATATCTACTATATATATCTATTATATTAACTACGAATATTCGTGCGAGCAACTATTTCATGTCTCTGTGTGCGTGTGCGTATCTATTCTTATGTTGATAACGACTTCTCTCTTTTCACACATGAGAGCCTTCATTTGTCTAACTGCTCAACTGCAACTAAACTAAACACTTGTGCATTAAATTCCAAAGCTATCACTAACACACAAACACACACATTTATATTGCTAAGAGCAGCAACAAGAACAACCGCAGCAATAACCAAACCACACACACACATTGCCACACATGCGCACCTGCAATTCTATTATCTACGTGTGTAAATAATTAAGTGCTAAAAACTATTTGAGAAATTTTTCATTACGACAGCTGTTTAAAAAGTTGCTAAGAATTTCAAAAACTTTGAACAAAAGTAAAGTAAAAAGAATTTATAGTTGCGTCAAATTATGACGCAGCAAGTTTTTGAAATTCAGCAATTAATTAATAAACTAGTGAAATTTTAGTGATAACTTAGCGCAGCGTAAACTTTTATTGCTCGTTGTAAAAATGACTTTTGCTGTACGAAAACTTGCAAGTCATGTGTATATATAGTATTAACGTAAAGTAAATTCAGCTATATATAAATTTTATGATATATATTTCTATATATTTTGTGATTTGTTTTATTTGAAAATGCCTGTATACTAAAACCAAAACTCTATCTAAATCGTTGTGCTTACATTCATTTTCTATATAGGGCGACTTTGATAAACGTTTTGTGAGTAAATGCTTATAAACAACAAACACACACAAACAAAATATACTAACTAAGAAACAAAAGCAAACAGCAACTAAAACATGCGATGCTCAAAAATTCAAATATTTATTACTGTATGTAGCCCAAGTCTAAAGCATAATTAGTTGTCATCCAAAATTGCGTGTCATGTGTTTTAATTACTGTACATTTGCCTTAAACAAACAAATAATAAACATAAAATACATAAACTTCATGCTCCTTGTATAAAATCGCTTATCAGCCTCAGCCCATATCATTCATGGACTATCGAGCATAGCTTGCTGGATAGCCTTACTTCTGCATGAGGATGTGTGTATTGTTGTAAGCACTAAAAACTAGAAAAAAAATTAAAAAACTTTAAGTTCCAAGTGATGCCTAAGACCACAAGAAACTTTTATGCAATGTAAATCATGTACTATGTATTTCCAAGAAGCCAATAGTTACCTGCCAGGTACACAAAGTTACACATACACACAGACTCACACACACGCATACACACATACACATAGCCAGAATCAACACGCAGCCATTTGCAACGTGACTTTGCCAACTGTTTTTAGCCCCAAGCAAAACTTTTGGCTGATTTACCTAAGCTGTTAATTTCTTGAGCTCACACATACATACACACACACACGCTTACACACACACAGCTGTACATTATAAATACAAACTTTGTCTTAAAAACTCTTTGCCTTAATACTCGTAGCTTAAACTTTTCTTTCACACACACTCACACACCTTTGTATCTCATACTAATTTGCACTCGAGCGCCACCTATTGTCAGCCTACATTGCCTGCTCTCTCATCCACTGTCTATTGTCAATTCGCTTTTGTGTCTCTCAGCCTCAGCCACGCAGCATTTATAACTCGCTCGCTCGCTAGTCGTTGTAATCGTTATCGTATCGTATCGTAATCGTTATCGTATTTATTATTAAGTACTTGTTGTTTACCTTTCGTTACGTCTGTCAGTCAGACAGACAATCAGTCAGTCAGTCAGTCAGTCAATCAAACAAGCATTTAAGACCTTGCTCACATGATGCCTGTAAATAATATCCGTATCCTCATCCAATTTACCCCCCAAAAAAAACAACAACAAATGAATATGTTTACCAACAAATCGTTGAACGACGATCAGTCGGATGCGGAGCGTGCACGCGAAGAGGCCGCCGCCTTGCAGGAGAAACTGGAAAAGAGCCAGGGCGAGGTGTACAGACTCAAGGCGAAGCTGGAGAATGCCCAAGGCGAACAGGAGAGCCTGCGCCTGGAGCTGGAGAAGGCACAGGGCGGTGTCTCGCGTATTCACGCCGATCGCGATCGGGTAGGCCAAACTTCTCTATAGCTTTTACCTTAAACACCCCCACCTAACGTCCTAACATCCTTGCTGCGCAGGCGTTCGCTGAGGTGGAGAAAATCAAGGAAGAAATGGAACGCACGCAGGCAACGCTGGGCAAGTCGCAGCTGCAGCACGAGAAGCTGCAAAACTCACTGGACAAGGCGCAGAACGAGGTCGATCATCTGCAGGACAAACTAGACAAGGCCTGCACCGAAAACCGACGCCTGGTGCTCGAAAAAGAGAAGCTCACCTACGACTACGACAATCTGCAGTCGCAGCTGGACAAGGCGCTGGGCCAGGCGGCGCGCATGCAGAAGGAGCGTGAGACACTCACGCTGGACACCGATCGCATACGCGAAAAGTTGGAGAAAACGCAGGTACGACCAACAAAAAAAAAAGAAACCAACGAATCACACACAAGCTCAAACTCAAATCCCAGTCTCAAGCCGCTTTCTTGTCTGTTAGCCCCATCCCCAAACTGTACATAACCTCAATACATTTCATTCATATAAACATAGCTGTGTTTGCTCAGTGTACTACTAACCCGCATATACATATATAACAAACATATATACTACATATATATATATATACGTAACTATCTTTCCACTATCTATATGCTATGTGTGTTGTAACTACTTACACTACTCTCCCAAAATATAATACGAAAAAAAAACAACAACAACCACAACAGATGCATTTAGCGCGCATACAAAAGGAACGTGATCAATTCTCCGATGAGCTGGAAACGCTCAAGGAGCGCTCAGAGTCCTCCAACACGCTGCTCATGAAGGCTGCACGCGATCGCGAGGCCATGCAAACCGATTTGGAAGTGCTCAAGGAGCGTTACGAGAAATCGCATGCCATACAACAAAAACTGCAGGTAATTGCTAAAAGCAAAGCACACGAAATATCGAACAACAGCAAGCTTTAGGTACTTCCAATTGGCTTTATAAACTATGCTACTATATACTTTTAACTACCAAAATACTCAACAAAATACTTGACTTGTCGTACTACTACTCGTATACTTGTTTTTAAACGCAAACGCATGAGCAACTGACAACTACTACCAGTGAAATTGGCTGTTTGTAAATTTTTTTTTGTAGCTTCTAACACTGCTTGGCATACACTATATATATATATATCGCATATAGTTGCCATCCAACTAGCTTATGCGCTTTACTACTTAAGCCTGCTGGCCATTTGCTTTGAACTTGCAGATGGAGCGCGACGATGCGGTGACCGAGGTGGAAATACTCAAGGAGAAGCTGGACAAAGCGCTCTATGCCAGTCAGAAGCTAATCGACGAGAAGGACACCTCCAACAAGGAGTTCGAGAAGATGCTGGAGAAGTACGATCGTGCCCAGAACGAAATCTATCGCCTGCAGTCGAGATGCGATACCGCCGAGGCGGATCGCGCGCGTCTTGAGGTGGAAGCTGAGCGCTCTGGCTTGGCTGCCAGCAAGGCGCGTGAGGATCTGCGCAAGCTGCAGGACGAGAGCACACGCCTGCAGGAAGCCTGCGATCGCGCAGCGCTGCAGCTGAGTCGCGCCAAGGAGTGCGAGGACAATGCGCGCAGTGAGCTCGAGCACAATCGAGATCGCTTCGACAAGCTGGCAACGGACATTAGACGCGCGCAGGGCGAGAAGGAGCATCTGCAGTCGGAGCTGGAGCGTGTTAGCTACGAGCTGGAGCGTGCGCATGCGGCACAGACCAAGGCCAGCGCTAGTGTGGAGGCGGCCAAGGAGGAGGCGGCACACTATGCCGTCGAGCTGGAGAAAATGCGCGAGCGCTATGAGAAGAACCAAGTGGAGCTGCGCAAGCTGCAGGATACGGACACGTTTGGACGCGAGACGCGCCGCCTGAAGGAGGAGAACGAGCGTCTGCGCGAAAAGCTGGACAAGACGCTCATGGAGCTGGAGACCATACGCGGCAAGTCGCAATACGAGTCCGAGTCGTTTGAGAAGTACAAGGACAAGTACGAGAAGATCGAGAACGAGATACAGAACATGGAGACGAAGCTGCACGAGACTAGCTTGCAGCTGGAGCTGTCCAAGGGCGAGGTGGCCAAACTGTTGGCCAATCAGGACAAGCAGCGCAGCGAGCTGGAGCGCGCGCACATTGAGCGCGAGAAGGCGCGCGACAAGCACGAGAAGCTGCTGAAGGAGGTCGATCGTTTGCGCCTGCAACAGTCCTCGGTGAGCCCCGGCGAGCCGGTGCGTTCGTCCGTATCGCTATCAGCGGGCGAGCGCCAGGAGATCGATCGGCTGCGTGATCGCCTGGAGAAGGCGCTGCAGTCGCGCGATGCTACCGAACTGGAGGCCGGTCGCTTGGCCAAGGAACTGGAGAAGGCACAAATGCATCTGGCCAAACAGCAGGAGAACACCGAATCGACGCGCATCGAATTCGAGCGCATGGGCGCCGAGCTGGGACGCCTGCACGATCGTCTGGAGAAATCCGAGGCGGAGCGCGAGTCGCTGCGGCAGTCAAGCCGCGGCGCCGCCGCCGCCCCCAGCAGCGCACCCAATCCACAGCTGGAGAAGCATGTGCAGAAGCTGGAGACAGACATCAAGCAGCTGGCCATGGAGCGCGAACAGCTCGTGCTGCAGCTGGAGAAGAGCCAGGAGATACTCATGAACTTCCAGAAGGAGCTGCAAAATGCCGAAACGGAATTGCAAAAGACACGCGAAGAGAACCGCAAGCTGCGCAACGGCGAGCGCGTGGCGCCCGCCGCACCCGCCGAGATACAAGCCATGCAGAAGGAGATTCAAGCGATGCAGCAGAAGCTGCAGGAATCCGAACGCGCTCTGGCGGCGGCTGGACAGCAACAACAGCAGGCAGCCAGCGCTGCAGCTGGCGCAAGTCGCGAGGAGATCGAGCAATGGCGCAAGGTCATCGAGCAGGAGAAGAATCGCGCCGACATGGCGGACAAGGCGGCTCAGGAGATGCACAAGCGCATACAGGTGAGTTCAAGTAGTGTGCGTGCTTAACCTAGCATTAAATTCACCTACGTTCTGCTTAGCTTATGGACCAACACATCAAGGATCAGCATGCGCAGATGCAAAAGATGCAGCAGCAAATGCAGCAGCAGACAGCGCAAGCGGCGCAGCAGCAGCAGCAGCAATCGGCTGCAGCCAGCAGCGGCGTCGATGCCAAGGAGCTGGAGAAGGTCAAGACGGAGCTGCAAGCGGCCTGCACGGAGCGCGATCGCTTCCAGCAGCAGCTGGAGCTGCTGGTGCAGGAGCTGGAAAAGAGTCAGGTAAGTCAACTGTGCATTAAATGTGAGTCTGCTTACTTAACTTTTATTATGCTTGGCAGTTATCCAATCAGGAGCAGTCAAAGCAGCTGCAAACCTCGCAGCAGCAAGTGCAACAGCTGCAGCAACAAATACAGCAACTGCAGCAGCAGATGCAGCAACTGCAACAGGCGGGCACAGCGGGTGCGGCTGCCACGGATGTGCAGCGACAGCAGCTGGAGCAGCAGCAGAAGCAGCTGGAGGAAGTGCGCAAGCAAATCGACAACCAGGCAAAGGCCACCGAAGGCGAGCGTAAGATCATTGATGAGCAGCGCAAGCAGATCGAGGCCAAGCGCAAGGACATTGAGGACAAGGAAAAGAAAATGGCCGAGTTCGATGTGCAGCTGCGCAAGCGCAAGGAGCAAATGGATCAGCTGGAGAAGTCGCTGCAGACACAAGGCGGCGGCGCCGCAGCAGCGGGTGAACTCAATAAGAAGTTAATGGATACGCAGCGGCAGCTGGAAGCGTAAGTTTTACTATATAAACTAGCTGCGTATGCGTAATATTTGATTTTCTGCTTACAGCTGTGTCAAGGAGCTGCAAAACACAAAAGAGGAGCACAAGAAGGCAGCTACAGAAACGGAACGTCTGCTGCAATTGGTACAAATGTCACAAGAGGAGCAAAATGCCAAAGAGAAGACCATTATGGATTTGCAACAGTAAGTGGCATTAACATTAAACATTAACTCTAAACTAATATTATTTGTGCCTTGCAGAGCCTTAAAGATCGCTCAAGCCAAAGTCAAACAAGCACAAACCCAGCAACAGCAGCAACAGGATGTAAGTTTATCTTTTATAACAATTGTTTACTATTATTAATTTTTATATTGTTTACAGGCTGGACCCGCTGGCTTCCTGAAGAGCTTCTTCTAAACAGCCAGCTGACATATATGTATATCAAACGTGTACTATTTACAAAAAAAAACAAGAAAACCCAACACTACCAAAAAGAAAAAAACAAAACGAAAAAAAAAAACAGCAGCACTGTCTACTATTTTGTATACTACCGATACCGTTACCGACTATGCAGTATTTCTTCTATACACACACACACACATTTGTAAATGACATATGTAAATGCAAGCAAGAAATTAATTATATATATACATAATGTAATTAGGTTGCCGCTATACTCAATTTATAAATGCATTTATGTAAATGTCAAACAGCTCGTATGCAAACAAACAAACTATATATATATATATGTATATCTTTCTCTCACACTCACGCTCTGTCTAACTCCCGAACTAAAACTAAAGTAAGCAAAGTTAAGCATAAACTAAATATTGTCTACCGTTACAGCAGCATTCCTACATACTTATATATATAAATATTGTATATGCTCGCAGTTTATAGCCTCTCAACTAAGCTCACAGTTTAATGCGCTGCCCTTTCTTCTACTCGCTTTCGGTCTAAACTCAATTTCCCAATGCTGTCTAGCTCACTTGTAAATTTTTGTTCGCTGTAGAATTTATACGAATTATAGACAGCACACAGTTAAAACACACACACACTCTCTCTTGCGCTCGCTCTCTTCTTAAACAATGGCAACAACAACAAAAAGAAACATTAGCTTTATAACATGGCGTATACTTAACTTGACTTACAGCGTCACGTTGCCAACTGTTTTGAGCACAATTCTGTTTTCACACCACACTAAGTTTCTTTGCATAAGGCGCGAATGTGATTCACAAAAATCTAGCAACATATATAAAAATTATAAAGCAACATATAAACTCATTGAGGCGTCATTATCAATAAATGCTAGCGTGTCTGTTATAGTTAGTTACAAATGAACACACATACAAACACATACTGTATATAGCGCATTGAAGCATCTTACATAATCGTACAATATGTCATATAGCAAGCTACAAATTATACAGATACAATATGGTAGAGAGCAATAATTTATACTATAATCCCAGCTATAAATGTATATTATATACTATGGTTACTTATTTGATCATTATATTGCGTAGCCTTTAGCCAAAGGTTACCACAATGCAACAAAAGCGACAAAGTTTGTTAGTAATTAAATATATATATATATAAATATAAAATTATATGATAGTAACACCAGCGAATAAATTCGAGCTCTATTTTAATTAGTTCAATCTACCTGCAACTATCAAAGCATACTCATCATCCTTATGGACTCTAGGCAAATTGAAACCAGCAAAACACACTTTCCAATACTTTCTCTTCAACTCCTACTACTACTACTTACTACTCTTCTACTACTTTACTCTTGCTGTGAATGAGCTTTGAAGGTGCAGCGTACTCTGCTTTTGTTTAAATGCATCAAAGCAAATGTTATTGTTATAACAAAGTAAACTACTAAACATACAAGCCACATATATACATGCATATATATTTATATTAATATAGCATATACCATACGATATCATCTAGCAAACAAATAAACATTATATATACTAGCTTATATATATTTTTGTTTCGTTATTAAACAAAAAACAGATTTATCACTGCCAATGTTTCCATTAAAAATCAAAAAACGTAAATTAAAGTTGCAATTGTTTAGTTAATTATGCAAGTCAATAAAAAATTATGCGCATTCAAATTATGTTTCTATTGTTATTGGACAGCTACACTTAGAAAAATTGGCTCATATCATATCATAACGCTTAATGCCCCCAATCCCCAACCAGACACAGCTATTAATAGATATTTGCTATTTGAACGACCAATTAAAATACAAAATATTAGTTTGCAAATTGAAAGAACACCGTTAGAGCAGCGTTTTATTATTGAATTGTTGTCATTATTGAATTCAAATTAGTGCGTACTTAATTAAATTAATTATAATTCCAGTCACGTTGCGTTACGATTTACATTTATATTTAAACTTATAACGTATTAAAGTTAGTTAAGAGCTAATGCGCTAGTCGTTAGCTCTGTGTGTACATAACTAAGGGCCCCCTAAAGAGTTCCTAAACTAGGAACGACGGGTAAACCAAACACGAGTTGCAAGTCAAGTAATAAACGCCGCACAGTCGGCAATCTCTACTCTAATCCCATAAAGAGCCAAATGGCCAAGCTGTAAATATATACGTGAATACGTATTGAGGAGTTCGTTGTCATAAACTAATTATAAACGCCAAGTCGCGGCTATTTAGCTAAGCGTAGGATAACACAAATTGTATAATACATAAATTAAACACAAAGTACTTACTAAATACGATTTATACTACTATAAAGAGATATACATACTTATGCCGTAATTTATCAGCGTTATGAACACACACATACTCAAGTCAAGGAAGGACGCGTTTTGAAACAAGCAATTAAAGACAAATCAACAAATCGTTGGGACACATCACGTAACAGAAATATTCAAACACAACGTTGACAATATTATGACACTCACACACACACACACACACTTACACATACATTTACACTATGCTACAACATATCCAATTTAGCACACCACACTCGCATTGTAGGAAGAGAGAAACTCATACATAGAAAATGAAACACTTGCCTTTGAACGAAACATTTTGAACAAAACTTAATTTTAGCCTAGATAGTTTCAGCATATAAAGATGAAGAAGAAGCAGAAGAAGATGCAGCATCAGCAGAACAAATATAAACTAATGGTACATTGTCTATATATACATATGTAAACTTAACTTTAGCAACAAACAAAATGATAAATTTAATATTAATATTAAAAATGAAAATGGAAAAAAATAAACACACTTTAATCATATTATCCCCGCCGTCGTGTACCCAAATTACAAATTAAATTGATTACAATTTAAATAAAAAAAAACAAAAAACTAAAACTCGTACAATTAACAACTAAAGAAAGCTTCAACTTTTTCTATACAACAATTAGCAAACTCTAATATGTAATTAGCAAATTGTAAACTCAAATATTATAGGAACTCACACACACACACACCCACAAACACACACACACTATGAAAATTGTAAGGGGCTTAAGCGCCCAACTAAATGTAGTTGTAAAGTAAGGCCAATTATGAATTTATTAACTACACAGACACACACACACACACACACACGAACACATTAATTGATTGTTTTTTTTTTATAAATTTTATTTCTAAATTCGTTGCATATTTAACTTATATAGCCATGATGAACAATGTGTACTTTTGTGTACATAATTAGACTAACAAATCAATGCAAAACAAATAGATGAATATACATATGTACGTATACATAATATTTCGTATATGAAAACGTGTCTAGCAGCAAAGCGCAAAATATTTAATTAATTTAACAACAGGCAGCAGCCTAGATCAAAAACATTACTTACGATATCAAATAGCCGCAGCTACAACAACAGCAACAACAATGGCCGCAGCAGTATATTTGTTATGCATTAAAGAATTAATAATAATTAATATTACCAACAAACAACAGCTGCAAACAAAAAAACATTCGTATAAACATTTTTTTAACAAGTTTGGTGATCTACGATATTGATTATTGATAAATAAAATAATAAATAAATATATATATATATACATATATACATACATAGTTAAGACATATATTATACATATATGAACTAAATAAGTTTACAAGGTATATGCATTAAACAAATAACAACAAAAAGAACGCAACCGCAGCAACTAAATAAATAATGAATGAAAATGAAAATACGACATAAACAAATATAAATAAATAAATTTATTATATACATACATAGAAGAATATTAAAAGAAAATAAAAAAAAATCGAAAGGATATGGTATGAAAAACAAATGAAACGATTATTTGAAAACATGTTCATTATATATAAATGTCATTACAAATGTTCTTCAAAACTGCCTACCAATAAAATATATTTCAAATAATATGAATTAACGCTGTTTATCTTTTATCGCTGACTTTTGGCTAACGTTTATATATTCAAACTCTTGCGCTCGCAGCTGAACGTTTATTGTGGCGGCATGACTTTGGGTTAGTTGGCAACGCGACGGCTGGCGGAAAATTCAAAACTTCAAGGTGATTTTTATCAGCGTTGTCTGTGAAACATTTTTTAGGAATACTAAAACAATTTTTGCTAAATTTTAATGCAGTTATACAAATTAGGCGTGGTAGACACTGGGTGCACTTATATTTAATTCATGGCTTTGTATTATTCTATTTGCCTTGCTGTTGATATATAAATTAATTTCATGCTCAAGGGAATGTGTGTGCTTGTAGGTGTTGATTGATGGATTAAATAAGACATGTGGCTTTCATTTCATAATTTATATTTATTTTTAGCACTGATAGACTGAGATACCCTTTATAAACTTTTTCAAGTGCCAAAGTTTATGAAAAGGAAATGCAATAATTTGGAAGCAAATTAAATCAGGCTTGGCCTGGACCCTCAAAAATACACACACACACACCCAAACACATACAGAGACACTTACTATGCGGCATGCTGACTGAATGCCAAACAGTAAGCCGACTTCTTGGTGTCTTCGCTTAACGTTAAATGGGGCCACAGTAAGTACAGGAGCGAGGTGGAAAAAAGAAAATAAAACGATGAAAAAGTAGAAGAAGCAGAAGAGTCAGAGGACGCATTGAGCCATCGCAATTGGAATCGCAGTGCCAGCTGCCCTATTAAATATTAAAAGTCAACCACCCACACTTACACACAGCAGCGCATGATGTAATAATATACATTACATACAAACTTATGTGCATATGCTGGGGCAGTATATAAGCCCCAGCATATATATATATATACATATGTATTTTATGTATTATGTATTCAGTTAGTTGTTACTGCTCAGCTACAATTGGATTACTGCTCAAGCTCAAGCGGCAGCAGCAAAAGCTCCTTGGGCCGCAGCTGCAACCCCCAGACAATTGTCGAGCAGGCCCCAATACCCAACCCCAGATTGCGCCTGCGGCCCACTTGGCGCATGTGCTGCAAGTAGCAGCAGCTGAAGCCTCTCCCGCTCTGTTGACTGCAGCGTCAGCGTCGACGTCGCTGCCTTTTATCGATTGACCCAATTTCGTCGCTTTATATACCAGAGAGGGGCACATAGTCGTCGTCGTCGTCGTTGTCGGACGCTCATCGTTTGTTTGCGCTGCGTATAATGTTTATATAGACATAGATATGCCATATGTATGTAGATATATTTATGTATATACGGTCAGGGCACCCGCACTGGTAAAATTCCAATGGTTTCGTCCTTTCAACGTCCTTTCCACACAGCTTGGAAAGCTTTTTTCGCAATTTAATGGCCAAATATGCGCTGTGCAAAAAGCCTTGAAACACACTTAGGGGGTGGTGATTGGGAGGCCAATGCTATATAATAGTGCGGGAGTGTGTTGGAATTTTTCTGCGCTAGCAGAACATGCTGCACGGCTTATTACCAGTTTCCACTTGATGTTGGTTATTATAAATACGCTCATTATGTCATCAGCAAGAGCTGCACTCAAGCGCGAGGGATGGGGTGAGGTGGGGTGGCTTTTGGCTTGGTGGGGTCTTGGGCGTTATGCTGCTTCGTTAGGCAACATTTCATATTAGAAATATATTGAATAACTAGCAGCGGCACACTTATGTCATCAAAAGTGCAAGCTAAAAATTATTATTATCAACTGAAATCATATAGAAAGATAGAAACGTAACTGCTACATACAAATCTAAGCAACAATTTGAGTTTTAGCTGCGGAAGCAATTATTTATACAAGCTGCATTGTTTATCTTCAAAGGGTAAATAGCGCAAGTACTTATAAACAACACTTAGTACATGCTCATGGTTTTGTCTATTTGTTTGCTATTGTTTAGTTTAAACATAAACAAATGCTCGACCTAGAAACATACAAAAACACTTAGAAATATGCTTATCGGATTTAACAAAATAATGTTATATAAAGCATCAAAACTTGTAGTTAGATATAATAGATACATTTTGTATCTATGTACATGCAGTGCAGCATATGTGTGCACACTATGTAATTACATACAGAAAATGACACGTGTAATTGACCTACTTTCCCTATACGAACGAAAAAAAAAACGCGCTTGAGTGTACATATGTTCAATTTCATAGATACGCGTTGAAAGACTTCAGAGATACACACATAGATAAAAGCGCTGCAGAGCGTAGTGCAAGAGAGAGAGCGCAGCTGTATACAATGTGTGTCTGTGTGTGTATAAAAGAGCTTGAGTATGCAATAAATGCATTGATCAATGTTCAACTTGGCTATTGAAAAAAATTAATAGCGACAATTTATTTTCATTTGACTATTAAAATTATGCTGCCTGCTTCTAATGAAAAGAAAACACACACACATGCTTACAGCATAAAGCTTTGCTGGCTCCAAAGCTCGCTCGCACGCTCTGCTGCGGCGCAGTACACATATACATATACGCCTATGCTTATGTATATATGTATGTATAAGTTTTGTAGCTACAGCGACAAATAGTTTTGTAGCCGGCGACCTATTTATTGTAGTCGCTCGGCTACACAGCTGCAAAAGCCTACACAGCAGCAGCAGCAGAGGAAGCAGCGCAAAGAAAAAAATATAATATAATGTGTGTGTGTATGTGTGTGCGTGTGTATTCCCCAATATACGCCCCATTGCGTTGAAATGCATAGTGGAAATGCACAAATGGTTGAAATAAATTGAACAGAAAACAAAAGGCAAGCGCGCTATCAGTGAATATGTATATATATAGTATAACTGTAAGATAGTTGTATTTGCTTAGAGTCGCGACAAATGATAAAGGCAATTAGCACAAAACACAAACGCTCAAGTGCAAAACGTTGGCAACAGTCAAAAAGCAGCGCGTAATTAATTAGTAAGTGAGCACGCCTCCCACGCGCTCTTTACCGCGCGCGCTCGCTCTCCCTCTCTTCTGTTTAGCTTTACTCTTATTGTCACAGTCTCTTTGCCGCCTGCCGCCGCCGCTGCTGCTCTGTTAGTAGGCATAGGGCGTGGGCGTGCTTGAATGTGTACGTGTTGCTATCAAAATCAGCAGATGGCAGCGGCTCTGGCTGATTTAATTGACAAATGACACTTGTAGTTTGCACTACACTGCACAACAAAAGTTTTGGCATATTGTGTAAAAGCATTTAATTAACTTTATATACATTTATACATACATATGTATGTTATGTGTAGTTATCTGCCTAGTCAGCTAGCTAATCGAACCCATTGTTAAGTTCTGGCAATTTTGCTATTTTTACTGCTGATGTAATCACAAAGCACAACTGACTGCCAAATTGTCTGGCTACTTGTACCAGCAACAATATATGTGTATGTATATATATGTACTTACATATGTAATGCTATATATTTATATACTTATAGTATGACATGTATGTTTGCAAGTTGTCGCTCGCTTCTTTGTTGACTTTACCTAAATTTCAAAAGCAAACAACGCTTCGTGGTCATGTTTTCTCTTTTTTCTTACATTTTCTTTCTTTCTTGGGGGCCGCCTTTTGTCGCTCGCTACGTGACAAGAGCTGCCCGCTAAATTGTTCTGTTCTGTTCTTCTGTTCGCTCGTATCTCTCTGATTTATTTTTATTGCACGCTACACATGTGAGGACAGACTAAGCCGCAGCTTTAATACACTACGTCAAGTAAGAGTACGAACACTCTAGCATTATATAGACACTTAGCCATAAATATATATTTGTGTATTGTATTTTTTGTTTAATTTCATTACATTAATGTGCCTATTAAATCGACATTCGATATAATAGGTTTTATGATATTTCAAATCCCTTTTATAAACAAATTATTTCACTAACATTAAGATGTGATTCAAGTATTTAAAATCGATTTCCATGGACATTAAATATATATAGTAATTATATACACCATGTTAATTATATATATATATAACTGTAGATATGAACATTAAGTATTTTTACTTATTAACGTAAAATTCAACTATGGAATAGGTAACGGCTTAAATATTAAGTGGATACTACTAATCGGGGAGTTTTTCAAAACATATGACAACTAGAAATAGTAAAAAGTATTCTTTTAAAGAACAGAATATGAATGATACTTTTGGAGTAATATTTACACATTACGGTATGGAACGTTCTTTACCATGTACTCTCTTCTCTCTCATTTCTCTTTCTCTCGTTTAAGTTGGGCGCATAGCCTAGGCCCTAGTTTCCTGCTTATTTCCTATTTCTACGCTTAGAATATCAATCTGATCTCTCTGGACTAGACATCGGATCACCGCTGAAGGTAACCTCTGTCTTGGTGAACGCATTCTGCACCACAATGGGCTGCTCCTCCCGCCTGCGCTTGGCCTCGCTCTGCTTGCCGAAGCGCTTGTTGCGCTTCATGTTGGTGAATCGCACGTAGATCTTGCCACGCCGCTCGGTGCGATAGAAGCAGAGCTGCTCCATTGGGAACAGCTGCAGAATCTCACGCTCCAGCAGATGACTGCGCTGCAGCGTTAGATGCAAACGATTATCCTCGTAGTAGCTGCAGATGAGCTGTATGAGCAGCAGACGCTGCACAGCATCCAGCTGCACATTCTGGCCAATGCGTTCCAGCAGCGACTGCGCCTTAGTGGGCGACGCATGCAGTATGGAGAGCACAGTGACGCCGCTCTCCTCATTGGTATCCTGCTCGACGAGCTCCGGCTTGAGCAGCTCCGTCTGCACTAGCTCTGTGTGCAGATCATGATGATCGCTCAGCGGCAGCGGCACATTAAATGAGGAGCCATCGCCCACCTCGTTGAGCGATACAAATGGCTCCGAGGGCAATTGCTGTTGTTGTTGCTGCGGCTGCTGTTGTTGTTGCTGTTGCACTGCTTGCAGCTGCTGCTGCTGTTGTTGTAGCAGCAACTGTTGCTGTTGCTGCTGCTGCTGCAAGCGCAGACTGTCCTCCTTGGCCTGCGTCTTAACCAACACTTGTGTATCCTCCGAGGCGCAGCTAATCTGGCAGGCACCATTGCAGAGTCTATCGTCGGCTGCATCCTGCAGCGGCACATTTAGCCAGCGACGCCAGCGTTCCAAGTGATGCTCGAAGCGAATGCGCGTGCCGAAGCGAAAGTTGCGCAGCAATTCCTTCAAATGATGCCGCTTTATCATCTGCAGCTCCTGCGTATTAATAGCCTCATCTAAAAGTAGTTAACATATACAACTGTGCATGTGTGTGTGTGTGTGTGTTTGTTTGTTTTGTTTACCTTGCAAATGCGGCAACAGCTCGCTAACGTTCCAAGACTTGAGCAACTGTGCGAGCTCTTCAAATTCTGTGCTTTTGGGCATTTTTGAAAAACTCTCTCAATACTTTTGGGCCAAAAACTCTCTTGTTTGTAGCGCTTTGTGCGTATGTGTGTGTGTATCTGTGTGAATGTATATGTATGTACGTTTCATACGTGGCTACAACCGAGCGTACATCCTTTCGTCACGAACGAAAAAGCGGCACTGAATTTTGCAACAGGCGCGAAGCGCGTACATAACCCTCCACTATACCTGGTCTGGTCTGTGCATGGCAAACACGCACACATAGATACACACACACACACAGACACGCCGAGCGCCTGTGTATGTTTCGTGGTGTACATAACATACACATATACATAGTACAGTCATGCCATCGTTTTCATCGTTTCGTCGTTTCGTTGCTTGTTTCGTCTCCGACGTATGCATACCAGTGGCTTAGTACCAAAAGGGCGAGCAGGGGTGCCTCGAATACATCAGGCATAACTGCAGAGAGAGATAGTGAGTGAGAGCAGGTAACAGAATGTGTTTTCTAAAACTCTTATCAGTTCTTGGTGTGAGTTTAGTATTAACTATTTATCCAGCTGAAGCTGGCACACTTCATTCTATTTAATAATACAATAAATCCAACTGAAGTTAGTTTATTTCTTGCTTAATATATTTATTCATTTATTTATTAAATTATTAATAATTGAAACAGTATTGAGTTGCTATATTTTTAGCAAGCCATAATAAATATTTATTCTTAGGCAGTATGTATTTGTATTTATTTATTAACAGCAACTAATTATAAATCTTAATTCTCACTTCAATTTCAATTTGTATTGGAAACCAGTTTCTTTTGTAGTATCCCTCTGCTGAGGGCGCTACGCCACTGCTCGCAGCTATGTATACATATATGTATTCGTTATTCGTTGTTCGTCGATTCGTTATTCGTTAGTCGTTGTTGTTATGTAAATACATACGACGTATGTATACATATTTACATTTTACATACATACACAATAGTACATATGTTTTGTTGATAAAAGCTGTTTAAATATTCGCACTACTCATTTGAAAAGAAAAACGTACTCCCAACAACTGCCGCTGCCCCGGACTGGGGGGGACTGGGTAACCTTTACAGTCAACTTGCATACAAAGACAAACTTGTATAGCAACGGGAACCCCAATCTGTTTGTGTGTGTGTGGGGCTGGCCAAGCGTACCTTTAATTAAATTTCGGTTTGGTTTTTTATGATTATTATTAGGCGCCCAAGTTTTCAGCGCTGATTGCTGTGGGCAACGCCTAGACTTTTGTGAATCTAATGCACTCGACACATGTCGACGACACACAGCTGCAGCAGCAGCAGCAACAAGCTGGGGCAGGGGGCAAGGGGCAAACTCCACACTCAACTCCATGCTCAACTCAAAATTTCAACTTTGAAGACGTTTGTGTGCAGTTGCAGTTGGAATTGGAGTTGGAGTTGGGAAATGGAGAGTTGCAGTTGAGTTTTATAAAGTAGCCAACGCTACGCAGGTTCAATGAACTTCTTTTGTAAATGTTTTCCTTGCTGCTGTTGCTTCTTTTTCTTCTGCTCCATTTGTAGTGTGTTTTTTGTTTACTTAGCCTGCTTTATTGTCTCCACTTTGGTAGTTTTTGTTGTTGTTGTTGTTCGGTTTTGGGCTAGTTGCTTCACCCGAGCATTTCTTTTTTAATTTTTGGGCAACGCTCTTATGACAAAACCACAACCAAAGACGTTGCAGTGCTCAAGACGCCTTCATTATCTCACGCACACACACACACACACACACAGTTTTTTACAATGCGCTATTTTGGGTAGGGGGGGAGAGAAGAAAACCCTCAAAGCCAAATGAAAATTCCCTAAGAGCCAGTCGAACGGGAATACACGGATACGGATGTGCATTGCAGCGTATGTTTGGTTAAGTATCTAGAGCTATGCGAACGGAACGGAAAAGCAACGGAACGACCTTCCTATCTTTCGCACTCGTTTTAATTTACTGCTGCTGCTGCTGTTTCAGCTCTACCTGATTGCCCTAGCTTAGCCCAGAGCGGTATCTTTCAGCACTAATGAGCTCGTTGCCTAAGTGTGTGTGAGTGTATTTTGGAAAAGAAAAAAATCCCAACTCATAAACTCAAAATCTAAGCAATTCTTGTTTATTAAGGGCATTGTACTCCAAAATTTAAAACATCATTTTGGCTTTGCTGTTGTTCTTGTTTTTTCTATTGGTGGGTTAGCCAACGTCTTGGATTACTAATTAAGAGAACTTGCGCAAAAGGGCAGCTCAAGCTACTAATTGATATATATAGATAAATGGACTACAGTATTTAGTTTCATTACGAAAATTCAATTACAGTAATGAATTTAGTAATTAGGAAACCATAGAGATAGAAGTTATAGAAGACGCAAGATGCAATTGAAATTGAGTAAAAATAATGTAATACAATAGCATAACAAACAATCGTATTAACATACCCAAATATGTTTATTCTCATCCATCATTCTAAATAGGGAAGGAAACTCCTAAAAAGAATGCGTAGTATGCCTGACTGCATGTTATGCTCATTAGTTTAAGAGTTCTAAAACATTTGATTAGGAACACACGCTATAGCCATTCAAGCGTCCATTCTCTTCATGTCAAATCACTTAGAGACGAGCGCAAGATTTACTGCAGTTTCTTCAGTCTACAATAAAAACGACGCTTTCAACGAACAAATTCTATTCTTGCTATCATGTACGATCATCCACTGTTTCGTAAATAATATTTGTATGTATAGTCTAGCTAAGGCCAGACTGCATGGCGTGTGGGTTTTTTTCTTCTCTTTTTGTTTAATAATACATTCTTTTTTTTTCTATAAACATGCAAGATTTTATTATCTAACCTTTGAGCTAAACAAATTGCTATGCTGTTTAAAATTAATGAGTTTATGCTTCAGACGAAAGCTTTTAGGATCAGCAGAGATTAGCTGCTGCCAAAAGTACAAGACTATTTATAATTATTTTTCATTTAGTTAGGCATTCATGTATGTGTATGTGTGTGTGTGTGCTGACAATGCAATGATTTATAACGTTTGAGCTACCTAATTGTTTCGACATGGAAATGCACAATGTTATTTGATATCATATCGCCGCTTTTTTGATTTCTTTAGAACTGGTTTCCTTTTAAAGATATGCATACAATCAAAAAATAACTTTACCTACCCTCTAGCTAAATTATATGTCTAGGTATGAAACGCATTAACAATTGCGATTGCGAAGAGAAAAGAAAGCAAAGTGCTTGGACGATAAATACGCAATATTTATATGAGCAAAAGTTGTCATTCTAATGAAAATTCCTTCAGGTATAGAGCATTGGAAAACAAAGAAAATGCATACATACGGATACAGACAAAGAATGTTGAAAACATGCGCAGTAAGCAATATAAAGTTGCCAGGGGTTCAGGCTTCAAGGGTTGCGGCATTTATAGTTTTGTTGCTTGGGGAAAGGTCTAGGGAGGCAGGGCAGGGCGCAGGGTGCTGGAAAGAGTAAGCTAAGGGCCAGGCCAGGGCAGGCCAGTTGCCTAAAAATGATTGCATATGCAATGCACACAGATACACTCACACACACACACATACACAGATGCGAGGCTTGGCAACAAGCTGAAAATGTTGCTTGCGTTGAAATTCCGCATAAACTGATAAGCGCCTGCTCCATTGCCTAAACAGAAAAAAACAAACTTTTATTGCGGAAATAAGCAGCATGTACATAAATTTATATGTATGTATGTGTGTGTGCCTTTAGTTTAGTTACATTATCAGACAAATTGCGCAGCATTGTTGTAAGCAGCAGTAAGTTGTCCAAAAAGACAACGACGCAGATTCTTCTTTTTCAGCTTTGTAACATTTTATTTTGGTTGCTGCCCAATTTGAAGTTTGAAGTTTTTTTGACAATCAGCATGAGAGCAACAAATTCGTCACATGTGCTCCCAACGCTGCTGCTTCTTCTCTCTTAAGCTTAAAAGCTAAGGCGGCAGCAGCAGCAGCGACGCCAACATTGGTCGACGACGACGACGACGACAACAACACGAAGTATTCTCTTTATGTTTGTGTGTTGGAGCTCTGTGTGTTTGTCTCTCGGTGACCTACACTGGCTTCCCCTACAGTACACACACACACACACATACACACAGAAAAGTGTTGGCTCTATATACACACATATGTACTTCTATACATGCATATATGTATCCGAGTTTATACATGGCACAAATAATTTGGTTGAAACTGGCTGACAAGCTGCTCACATTCGCCAATGTTAATTCGCTGGCATTAGACGCGCTGGAAAATTCTCTCGTGCACACTACTCTCTAAAAATCCAAAGTTCTTTGCTGAAAATTTCTATAACTCTGTGCGTTCGAAAAACTCGTTTATGCGAAGCTGGCCCTAATCGTGCTAATCAATCGTGTTTTTAATCAAACAAATTAGCAAAGCAAATCACCCAGCGTGCTCATTTATCTTTATCTTCTGTATCTGCTCCAGCACCGATGTTACCCTATCACGATTAAAGAAGTTTCACATAAACGAGAAATTCCGAATCTGAAAATCTGTAAGTATTTCAAGCGTATCGTATCGTAGCTATAATCTTAGATAGAAAATATTATCACATTCCTTTAGCTTGGAATATTTACATGGAATTTGAACCTAAACAGCTCAAGCTCAACTCAGCTAAGTTTCAAAGTTTATTATTGCTGGGCCCCTCTAATTAGTCACTCGTGCGCATTTCAAGGTTTTCCACTATATACACACACACTATATAGACATATTTATTATTATCTGTGTGTGCAAGCATTATATACGGAATTAATATTTAAAGTTCAAAAGCGCAATGTTCCCCACAACAGATAGTTAATGCTTAGGAACTTTAGCCATATTATTTAAAAATAAAAATTCTCATGCACAAAACATGTTTATTTTCTATTGTTTAAGCTGGCTATTGTTGCTACTGCCGACAGTTATTATTAGTTATAAATTCAAGCGTCTAGCGCTCAGTCAAGCGATTGACCCACTGTGCCCACCACAGAACCCAAACACAATAGCTCGTATCGTATATCGTATATAGCATTAATATATATGCGCTGACAGCTGATGTGACAACCTAAATTGACAAACAAAGCGACCAACTAAGCATAAACTAAAACTTTCTAAAATAGCAGCAGCAAATATATTAAAAACAAAAAAAAAAAGAGTTTCTATGCCTTTCAAAGCAAATATTGTTTATGTTTCTAGCCATAAACAAATTTACTTTTGGACCAAGCCACATTGCGTGTAGTTTATAATTGAAAGATGTAGAAAGATTGTTTTCCGTAGGGTTCCCAGCTGGTAAAAGTAAAGAAGATCGTGTCTGTAGCGCATTAACTTTTGGCCCAAAAACTCATTTCTTTGTAGTCGTATTTGACCAGTTTTGTGGTTAACAACAACAACAAAGCAAACTGAAAAACTAAATGAAATCACATGCAACACACGTTTTGGCCGTAACGTCGGTAAAAGACGAAAGACACAACAAGCAAGACATAAAAATACAACATACAAACACCATGGTGTTAGCCAAGTTAGTGCAGCAGCGTCGGCGGCGGTAGCAGCAGCAGCTGAAAGAAATGTTTTTTGGCAGCTTTCTTTCGCCTTTTTATGACTGCTGCGTGGCTTTTAATTTTGAGCATAAAACGCAATAAAAAACAACAACAACAACAAACAGCAGTTGTGGCGTCATCGCCAAAATTTATATTGCCTTTGTAAACTGGTTTACTTTTTCTCGCTTGATGTCGTCATCGAGCAGAGCAGAGCATAGAGAGCATAAGAAAACGAGCAAAACAAAGGCACTAACAAATTAGTTGTAGTTTAATGCAGTTTCCGCCCACGGCAACAAAAACAATAGCAAAGCAATCAAAGGGTTAAGAAGAAGCAAAGAAGAAGTAGGCGTAAGGCAGAGCAGGTTGCTGGCAACAACAACACCAAGAAGAAGAACTTGCGCGCGTTTGCACCAATAACCCAGTTTGAGTTTCTAGTTTGCACTTAGAGCAGTGCATTTGTATAAATGTGTGTGTGTGTGTGTGTGTGTAGCAGAAGAAAAGCAAAGAATTGCAATGCAACAGCAAAGATTTTATTGCTATCAATGTTGTTGCCGTTGTAAATAACAAGTTTTCTAGTTGTGCAAAGTGATGACATACTTTTAACAAATACATTTGTATATAACATATACATACATGTACATGTTTTTATGTCTGTATGTATGCATGTTTTCTTCCTGTGGTCAACTGTGCAGTTGCCCAGCCCCTCTCTCGCTCTCTTGCGCTCTTTCAACTCCAACAATCCCCAAACTCAAACTAATCAACGTCACTCGCTGTCTCTCTCGCTCTCTTGTTCTCTCTCTTTTTTTCGCTCGCTAGCACACTTTCTATAAAATTAACAACAACTGCACGATTTCTAATTAGATTTATTTTCAGCAAGAGCGCTTTGCATACGCCCACTTACTAAAACTAGGCGTTATTATCTTTTGCAATTTATCTTAGCATAAAGTCAGCGTTTTCTGTGGTTTTGTTGCTGATTCAAATCTTTTCATTGCATTTTCAATAGAAAAAAAAAACCTCAAAGATGGAAAAATTCAACCAAGTGGCGCGTCATCCGTCGTCAAAGCTACAAAACTACGCAGCTACATTCTCACACACATAGAGAAATACATAAAAAAGAGCAGCTACAAATTGAATGTGTGTCAACGACAAAGCTACAGCAACAAATACATATATGTATGTATATGTGTACATACGCTCTCTATATACAACAGCGAAAAAGCTTTCACGAAGCTCCAAACGCTCGCGCACACACATAAACATTTATCGCATTTATATATGTATGTATGCCAAGTATATAGCTTATATTTACTGTACTTGCGCGCGGGCTTATGTAAAACTGGTTTGTCGCCGTGTTGCTGTCGCTGGCGTCGCAGTCATTTCATTCATTCGTTGAACGTTGAGCGGCGCGGTTCGTTTTGCGCTTGTGGCGCCTTAACAAATACAACACTCAAGTGAAAAAAAAGAATAAAAACCAAAGGAGAGCACACACCACAGCAGCAACAACAATGAAAGCAAGCAAGAAAAAAACTACTCACCAGCAATAGAAATCCGTTGTTGCTAACGTCAAAAATAGAGTCGAAATACAGTGTCGCGGCGGCGGTTGGTGGTGGTTGTGGTTCAGTGGCGCGACGCTTTGTTGGTGGTGGATTTTTTCTAATGAACTTTGCCTTTGAGCTGACACTACACCACTTACGAATTATCATTTTATCATGTGAGCGCGCAAGCACTTCAACAATAATTATAAAAAAACGTGCACGAAACCGAATTCCCGCAAAAGCCAAGCCCGCGCATTACGTAAACTCGCGCGCACATTTTCGCAGAAATAAATTGGGGAAAACACCAGGGAATAGATATGACGTTTTGGCTGAAAAGAAAAAGAACAAAATTAGCTGCTAGCGAGAACCAGGAACTTGAATGACACATTTCTTGTGAATCGACGACAACACAATTACGCAACTTTTGCAAATGGCGCAGAGAAGAGAGCAAAGAGGGAAGAAAAAAGATGACCCATTGCCATCTTGCTCTAACAGCAGTGACGAGGCGCTGTTGCTGATTAAAACACACACACATATTTTGACATGTTTCAAAGGCTTTTGCATGTGCTCTTCGCTATCGGAAAAAATATATTCATATATAAAAATATAAATGTGTGTGTGTGTGTATACTTGGTATATACTTCACCTAAATTTTCAACAAGAGAAAAAAGCTCGCGCGGCAACGTCATAATTTATGAAACACTGACACACACACACTACATACAAACGCGAGTTCTAACGAAGCTCTTTCGTAGCTGTATGCGTGTGTGTGAGCGCGCACTCGTGTTCGCTTTCGTTGAGTTTTGGTTTTTGACTCGTCAAGTTTTGCTCGCGCCATTTGCAGCTGCACAGCGAACAAAGTTGGCCGCGTTTTTGGCATCGCAAGCTTTTTCATTTGGCTTACAAAAATCTAATGGAATTTTTTTGCGCCTCACTCGCTTGCTCGTGTATTGTGTGTGTGTGTGCATTTGTTTTACAAGTTAACGCTGTTGGCCGGCCCCAATGGGCTCCTCCAGCAACGCGCGTGTGGCCAAGTGCTTTTAATTTTAATCAACGTACTGCAACCTATGTGGGAGCGAGACGGGGACTCACTGTGCTTTTTATATAGTCAGTCTTTTTCTCTCTCCTATACAAATTGCGGGCGTATCAACATGTTGGGCCATCATATATCAAACGGAAATTAATAAACATACATGTGCGAGTGTTGGAATAAAAAAAATGTGTGTAGAATATAATAAAGTGCCTAATTCTTAAGCTGGAATATGTTTTGTAATTGTCTAATCTGTCTCACATTATCTTGCTCCCCATAAAAAATAAAAATGCTCTCTTTCAAACACAGCCTATGAAACGTTTTCTTTCATTATTACACATTTTAACATTTCCCCCCGATAAACACACACACACACACGAGTAATAACTGTGCGTGTGTGTGTGTATATTTGTAGCTCTCTGGCACGCATTACTCTTTTTCTACGAACAAAAGTAGCGGAGAAACCGTTACGACCTATGAACAGCACGAACGGCCAATAGTCAGTTTCTGTTTTTGTTGCTAAGTCACATTCGTACACACACACGCAAACTTTATGTGTCTGTATGTATTTGTGTTTTTATAGCAGCCAGGCAGTGACTGACTGTACAATGGGTTAAATTAATAAAATTTGTGCTTACATTTTTACAGAGCAATAAATAGGCCGCCGCGCCATATGTGAAAGATATCACATGTATATAGTAGATTAATAAATGATGACTGTATGTCGTACAAGCAGAATTGATTACGAAAATAGCGTAGATCGAAAAGAGCTTTTGGAAATGTGCTAACATGGAAACTCAAAGCTGCTTTAGCACCTGCAATTTTTTCAATTAGCGCTTGCGCTTGTTGAAAAACAAATATTTGTACACATCAATTCCAATTAGAAATTGAATCATTCGATACAATCATTCAATTTAGAAAAATAAACAAGTTTGCGCCACATCAGAGACGCTGCTCGCATTCGCACCCGGACAGGTGTTGGGAATTTGTGGAATTGAACGACCGACCAGGAGGGCTGTTTCTGATGCTAAAACGGTGGATGATGTTCATTCGTATGGCGGCCAACAGAGCGTACATTGAGACTGTCGTAAATGCAATAGAGAATATTTATATTGTGCTCGCCTCTTGGACTTTTCACATGAACTTGCATATAAAAATAATTTCCCAGCCATGCACATGACTAAGATCTTGAAAATCTGATTTGTATACTATAGAAAAATAACATAAACAAAAAAATAGTTGAATAATGCATTTGCTTTGCTTGGCTTTCATTATTGTTGCTGCTGCTGCTGACGAATGATGCAATTTTCCTGTTCAAGTTATTTAGGAATTATATAAATTGCTTTAGCTAGATTGTGATAGTTAGAGGTATGTCATGTAGGTAATCATGGGACAAATGTGTGTGTACGTGTGTGTGTGTGTGTGTGAGGGGTGCTCATTAAACGAAGCATTCAGTTGGAACAAATTTGCATAGCGTGAATGCTACGTGTGTAGATCGTGTGTAAAAATGGAGCTGACAAGTCTGACAACTGAAATTAGACAAATAAATTGCATTATCATATAATGCGTCGAGTTGCCAGCTAGCGATAGCGCACTGTAGCGCACTATTGACGTTCCAGCTGTTATGCATTTGTTTATACTATATGCACATATATCTATTTGTGTTATGAGGCAACTTTTGCACTTGAGAGAGCGAGAACTGAAAACAAGTTGTTGCCATGAAATCACGTACGTACTACCAGTCGTCTATATAGCTGTAGCTATAGACCTTAGTCATGTATAATTAATACAGCACAATTGTATAAATTTTGCATACAAACTTGGAGTTTGCAACAAAGTCTGACGTGGCAGCACAGCTTATATATACAATATATAGTATCTAAGTGCTGACTGGGTTGAAGTTGCTGCTGCTGCTGCATGCTGCTGACCTTGGGCGCAGCAACTTTAGTTAGACAACGACTGTGAATAAAACACAAACGTACAAATGAGCAAACAGACAGAAACTCGTAGATACATATGTATCTATTGTTACTCATTAGCAAGCCCGCAGTTGATTCTACAGTAAAAAATCATTTGGCGAGAGATGACGCCATTTTGTGTGTTTGCCGAGCTGACAAGATCTCAGCCAAAGCTCGATTTACATATCGCAAAACGCCCAAAGCGGTTCTCAATGACGACAGCCAGCAATGAACCATGACATATGTATGTGCCCCCTCCTACTCATGCCAAGCTGAAGGTTCCATCTTTAACAAATAAAATTACTTTGAAAAGTGTTTGGTTGCGCAGCAGCAGTAATAAATTTATTATATTTATGTTTCAGAGTCAGCGCCAGACGCGGCTGATCTGCTGTAATTATAATCCTGTGCGAACGATCGCTTGGCGTAGCTACATAAGTATCTGGCGGGTATTGTATCTTGTAGATTTCTATGCTGTAGCAACGCTCACATTTTGGCATTTAATAAGAAGTTGGCCTTGAAGCGACGAGTTGTGTGTCTGATATGAGTGGAGATCACACACACACACACACACTCACACACACATGCACGTGTGTGTACATTAAATAAACATTCTTTAATATGGCTAGCTATAAAATTCAAGACTTTGATAAATGGGATTAGACGCATTTAACTGTAGACTGTCGACGTAGACTGTAGACAACCAGTTTTGATCACTGATAACTTGAACCCAACTGAACCAAAAACCGCAAAGATTATTTCTATTTTGAGTGCGACAACTTTATTTTGGACTCTAACGCACGCTTAGCGTCCCCAGATCTCGACCACATCGCTGATGCCATGACCACGCTGTGAGGTAAACATAATGGTAGCGCCCTTGGAGCCGGGTCCACCATGCGTCAGCACCGCGGTGGCACCATCCGACTTCTTCTTATCGGTTATCTTTATAGCCGTTATGGTTAAAGCGTCCAAATTGTTCTACAAGCAAAACGGTTTAAACTTCTGCTGCTGCGGACTTAGGCGTTGCCACTTACTTTTTGCTTAAAGACATATTTCTTATTTAGCACCATGCCCACAAAGAACGCCTTGTGCACTGAATCCTTGGCCAGCTTGTAGTCGTTGGCACCCACTTCACCCCACAAATAATCGTTGCCTGCATAGGCGCCGACTAGAAAGACGCCAACAAGCAGCGTAGCAATAAGTGTTAACTTGGCCATCATCAGTTAAAATAGTTCTGCAAAAACTGAACTCCTTGAGTGCAGCTCGTGGCGCTTTTATGGCCAAATTGCTGCTGCTATCTATAACATTACTTAAATATTTTATGTATTGATATCAAACTTACATGTTTTAATTATTTGATCCAGGCGCAAAGCAATTTAATCAAACTAAAAAACTGATAGGCTAAGACTGCTACGAATAAAAGTTATTAACAGCTTTATTGTTAAGTTGTACTATTTAATTAGTTAGGCTGCAACTACAATTAGCTACAGCAATTAAAAGTACATACTAGTAGCTAAAGCTAAATGTTTTGCTAAACTTGAGTCGCAAGTATTTTCTTACTTTTTAAGCATTATTATTATTTTGCTATCTTTATTAATTCCATCGATTGCTGCTATCTTGGGTCGTGTGTTTTGAATGCAAGTTTATGTGCTTAAGTTTAAATAATTCTGCACTTAGTCAGCGCAGCCTTGAAGTAAAATTGCTGCGACAAATATCAACACAACTAAAAATAACATTAGATAGACTTAAGCAGCGTTTGAAACTTTGCCTAGATCAACAGTTATGGCGTTATAATTATTAACTTGGCAGCTTCGTGACATGGGCAACAAGTCGAGTCAAGTAACTCAAAATAATTTTGGTTCTATAAAAATTAAAATGCTGCCTCACGCGATTGTAAAGTTTTTTTTTATGAGAGTGTTGCGCCAGTTCTTATTTTGTTTTGCTGCTGCTGTTGTTGTTGTTTACTTTTCAGCAGGCATTATGTCCAATTGCCCGGCGACATGCTACATGCCACATGCCACAGCGTCGGCAGATTTATGGCGCCACAAAGCTATGAACCCAGTTTCCTTTTCGGTTGAGAGTGAAAATGCTTCAGCAGCATTTGTGGCGTGACTTGTCGTTGAAACTAAGTGAAATGTTACTGCGCCCAAATGCCAGCAATCATTTGAGCCCAAGACTTTTGTGCGGTTGCCACAATGAGCAAAGTTGCCACCAGCACCATGTGGTGAGTGGGTGGAGCGGCTGTGGGCTGTGGTTACAGCATCGTGTGTCTGTCTCTATGTTAACTAAGGCAACGGCGCTAATTGTCATTAATCAGTCGAAGCTGACGTCAGTTGACGGCAGCAACATTCAATCAGCAATTATGTCGTGCACTATTGACCGCAACAACAACAGCAACAATAAGTATGAAAACAACAAAAGCAGCAGCTGACTAGCTTAGCATTCGATTTCTATGAAGATCTTGCGGCAGTTAGAACTGACAGCTGCTCAAAACGCAGCAACTTTAATTATCCAACAACACAGCTCAGCGTTGTGCAGTCATTTGAAGCGCGATTCAACAAAAATTTAAAACAATTTAGCTTATGTCACGTTAGTCGACAACAAGGCTACAAAGCAACGAGGCGGAGCGTGGGGGGGACAAGCGTTTGTAGCATATTCGCATTGAAAGAGAACAAAGTGCCGCAGTGCACAAATTGTATTGTGTCATGCTCGATCTATGTTCATAAATGTACACACACACACACACACACATAGCGCGCTTAATACATGCACATATTTGTTTAGCTCAATAGTTTTAATTATAATTAACGTCGCATTGCAAATTAAAACGTTCTTTTTTTTTTTATTCAGTTCCCGCGTCGCTTGCATTACATTTTTGATTGGTCTTGGAAATTGAACAGCAACTGACAAGGACAGAGATAAAACGAGCTTGGAAATAACATGCTTCAGATAATAGACTGCTATATGTATATAACGTTGCCAATAAAATGCCAATTAAGCTTACATAAATAATGCTACAAGGCCTGTGGCTGTTCTAATAATAAAAAAAAATAATAATGAGCGGATTATGTAGCAGCAAAAGTGAATTCAAATGCTAGAGCAGCTTAGTTAGAGTTATTTGGATTAAATAATCGAAAATAAAATAATACCAAACAATTTAGTTATGCAATTTATTTACAAAGAATCGGTGGAGATTTGTTAAAGTTGTTAGTGTTAGAAGTTTGCTAGAGATCTTTAGAGCGAAATAAAAGATTAAGTTTGTCTTTCGATTAGTAAGAAAATAATATCAAACATTTAGTTATTCAATTTATTTACAAAGTGAGGTTGAGAGTAATTTTAGTGCAGATCTTATAAGAATTGATAAAGATTTGATAAAGTTAGAAGTTGGCTAGAGATCTTTAGAACAAAATAAAAGACTAAATTGGATCAGTAAGAAAATAATATTAAGCAATTTATATACAAGGTGAGCTTCAGAGTAATTTTAGTTGATTTTTTATATCAATTGATGAGCACTTGAAAAAGTTATTAGAGTTATTAGTTATATGCCAAACATCTAGGTAGAGATCTTAAGAAATTGAAATGAATTTTCGATCAGATTTGCAATTTTTCAAAATACTAACTATAATCCTACTCTATCCTATTCTATTTTATTCTATTCTATTCTATTCTTAAAACCACAGTTTGGATCATCGGTGTATTGTTTCCATACTGGATACCTGCCCCCAACTCAACAACTCCAGGATCCGCCTATTTGGCCAGACCCAGCCCACGTCTCTTCTCAACTCACCTTCCCACAATAATGTAAAATTACTAATCAAATTCTTAAACAGTAACATAGCATATAAGTGAACTGTCGAGTCTATGTCCTTAGCTAGCACTCAGCATTGTTAGTTATCATATTATATATATAATAAAATGTATTCTTTTCTTCCTTGCCTTTTAGGGAGTACAATAAATTGTTGCCAAATATTTTACACAACATTGCTAATCTTGAATAATTTGTTCAATTTGTTCTGTTTTACCAATATGATATAAATTCTACTAAAATACTGCCTGCACTTATATTTCTAATTAAACGACTTTTAGTCGCATATTAGTCGCAGCTCTGAGCATGCACGCTCTAGCAGTAAAAACTCATTTTTATCAGCCTGGGGCCATGTACTAGTTGTCAGCGCTCTTGTCGCTTAGTTAGCAGCACATTAGCATAAGGCCGGGCCACACATTAGTCGAAGGCAGCCCAGAGAGAGAGAGAGTCTAGTGGTGCTAATGTGGGAAAGTAAAAGTGTGTCATAACGAGAGAGCCAACATGGAATGCCACTAAATGCTGAGGCGAGCAACGACGATAAAGGGGCAGCTGGAGCTCTCAAGCGGATTTACGGCACTTGAGTTGGCAAATCCGTGCTGGCCATAGCGTTGGCAATGTATATATTATGAAGTAGGCAGGACATGAATATGTAAAGTGTTGAGCGTGTGCTCAGGATAACAAAGTAAGCTTTAATAATTGATCACGCCAGTGAGATTAGGCCTGACTGCAGTGCACAGAGAGAGAGAGAGAGAGGCAAAGGGTATTGGCCAAAAAGGAAGCGTGTGAAATCCCATTTGGCTAATGGCCAATGCTGCTGCGAGCTGCTGCTAACAACAGGAAAATCAACCTGTTTCCAAGCCGCAGCGCAGCTCAACGCTCGTGACTCAAGCTGGCGGCGGGGGGTGGTTGGGCAGTGAGTATGAAAAACTTGATTCGCGCTTTTCCAGCGTTGCTGCTGCTGCTGCTGCTGCCGCGGGGCAGCCACAAAAACTAGGGCACAAGTACGAAGCACAATTTACGAAAAATGTCTACAGTTAAACTACAAAAAATAGTAACTGGTTTTTTTTTTCTGCGCTCTCTGCTGTTGACTGAGTTGACACGTTGGCCTGATTTTCTAGCTGCTGTTCCACTGTGGCGCGGCACTTGGCACTTGGCGCGACTTTCAGCTGCAGGATCATAACCGTTATACAAGCAGCATTTCCAGGGGTCTGCCAAAAAAACACACACACACACACTAAAAAGCTTCCAAGCTGCGGGGGTTGCTGCTGCTGCGGCTGAAGCTTGTGGCAAGAACAGGGTGTGTCCTTAAAATCCAAGACGTGTGTGGGGTTGCGTGTGTGCGTTGCTTTGTTTGTTGCCATAAAAGTCAAAAGCAGGCAAGTAGCTTGCTACTGTTGCTGTTGCTGATGATATCAGAGCTCAACTTATGCGTTGCCTGCATGCATATTGGCCATAAAGGCAAACAGTTAACGCCACTGGTTGCCAGCGATATGCATGCAAAATCGATTGAGCGCAGCACAAAATAAAGTTCTCAGCAAACGCACACAGCTCACAAAATCAATATGACAGCAACACACACACACACACTTGATTGCGTATACGCAGCGTTTAACCAGCAAGCGCAATTTTTATAATTTTAATTAAAGCAACTAATCAAGTCGCACAGTCTTCTCTGCATACATCAACATAAATCTCTATACAAACATTTGTTTACTTCACACTACGCTTTTGTTATTCTTCTCGCGCTATAGTGACCTATATAAGTCGTTGGCGCTGCCATTATATTATTGCCTTCGGTGTGTCCATTTAAAAACCTAATTCACTGACAGACAGTCAGACAGACAGACAGACACTTGGAAGCTTTACGGCTCTTAGCACACGCTGCGCTTATTTCAAGTTGAAGAACCTTTAGATTTATGCCATGACTTGTGCTTGAATTATAATACTATCATGCTGGGAAGAAATTCCTATATATAAGTATATACAAATTTAAGCGGAAACAAAATTCGTATTGTGTGCTTTATAGATTTATATGCATCTGGCAAAAGAAAATCCACAAATTGGGGCTTTGGGGCGCCAAGCGCGCATCTCATTGCCAGCACATTGACTTTTGTAACAGAATTTTTGATAAAACAGAAGTTGCTTATACAGATGGAACAGTTGAGAAATAAAGAATGGATTATAGCTATATTATATGTAATGCTCTAGAATCTTTTATAACTTTAGGCAATATTCAATAAACTTGTTAGAACTATTTATAAAACTTTTGTAGACAAAAATATAGCTAATCCTCATGTAAAAAATTATTAACTGGAATGAGCTGGACAATTAATAATGAGACTAGGCTAATATGTGAATTTAGGACAGAACCTTATAACTATTCATAAGCTAATGCTGCAAACTGAAACCTGTCTAAATAAAAGTTGAAGTCTGTTTTATTATATTAACAAAAAGGAAACAAATCATTCATTATTGAGAAATAAAACAAAGTGTGAAAGCTTTCAACAAGATTTGCTGCAAACCAATTAAATTATTTAACATTAAACTTAATGACTTATATATATGAATATTAAAAAGAGATTTCCTAAGCATTAATTAGCTAAATTGGCTGCCTTTAAAAATTCTACATATGCAAACGTGTGAGCGTCCTTTTAACCCTTGAAGCTCATTTGATATGCAAAGCTGCGTTTATTTTCAAATGCTTGACCATAATTAAGCCATTTAAAATGCCCAAACAGTTATCAACAAAGCCTAATTGGTTAACTAATCGTATAATTAAAGCAACACCTGCGTGTTCAGCTAATTATGGCGTTTAAAGGATTTTAATTGTGTGTGCGCTATATAAACGACGAGCAATGAGCAATGCTTGGAAGTTAGTAATGTTGTTGCCACGTTTTCTGAGTCGCAGCTATGCGCTGGACAAGCATCTGTTCTTTGTAACCAGATACTCCTACTCGCTGCTGGGGCTGCGCTTTGAGCAGCGCACAAGTTGCTGGTCCAACTGCTGGCTGCTGTTTAACTTTGTTAACTTGGCGCATTGCTGCCAGGCGGAGTTTGTCTTTGGCTGGAACTATTTGGGCGTAAGTGCACAGGATGCAATGGATGCGCTTTGTCCGTTTGTTTTCAGCTTGACGACGCTGTTCAAAATGGCGCTGATGTGGCGCAGTCGCAAGCAGGTGGCGCAGCTAATGCAACGCATCAGACAATTGACGGAGCAGCAGCGCAGTGATGAGCAGCTGAAGCGCAGCTACTATGAGCGGGTAACACGCTATGGCATGCTGGTCTTCACCATGGGCAGCACCAATACGACGTTCTTTGTGCTGCGCTCGCTGCTGGAAATGTTGCTGCAACGCAGGCAGGACTTTGTCTACGCTATGCCGTTCAGAATGCAGTGGGTAGCTACATCATGTTCCAAATGCGGTTTATAAAGCTGCTGCTTAGATTTCCAGCTGTTGCGCATCGCTTGCCGCTTTATCCGCTGGCGTATTTGTACTCTGCCTGGAGCGGACAGGTCACCGTTTATGCCTTTGTTGCCACCGATGGCTTCTTCTTTGGCTTTACGCTCTATGTAACATTTCTGCTGCAGTCGCTGCAACAAGCTGTGGCACGCGTGCTGCATGCCGAGCAGGGTAAGTGCCACCAACTTTAGCTCCAAGCGCTCAACTCAACTCATTTGCAGTGCCAACTGCAGCGCAATCTGCTGCGTGCGCTGCGCAGCTGAACGTGCTGATCGATCGCCACAATGAGCTTGTGCGCATTGTGCGCAGCTTCTCCAGCATTATGGCTGCACCCACTTTCATAGAGTTTGTCGCCTCCAGCCTGCTGCTGGCCACCAGCTTTATAGACATACTGCTGGTGCGTTTATCCCATAGCTTGCATTGCTTTTATTTTTATTCCTTTGTTAGTTCTCTGGCTATAATATACTGCGCTATGTGGTCTATGCCTTGACGGTTAGTTGCAGCATATTTCTTTACTGTTATGGCGGCACTGAAATGTCCGCAGCGGTAAGTGTCGCGCATACGCACTGTTGTACACACATTACTCTGCTTACTTTGCTTGCAGAGCTTGACTGTAGGCGAGGCTGCCTACAATAGTCATTGGTATCTGTGGCCGCGCAATGTGCAACGTCGCGTCCTTTTGCTCATGCTGCGTGCCCAACGACCCATAACGGTGCAGGTGCCGTTCTTTGCGCCCTCGCGTCCCTTGTTTACAGCGGTGCGTGTGCCACAACAACAATCATAAGACAGTTTGGCTGCTAACGCTTTTGTATTTCCTTTGCTCTGCAGATCATCAAGTTTACTGGCTCCATTGTGGCGCTGGCCAAGACCATACTTTAGTTTATTGTTGCGCACACTATGAGAACAACAACGGCAAGTGTCTGCCCATAAAAGCGTAATCGAATTTTTACGTCAAATATATGTAGCAAGTAGCTGGCGCCACGCTGCTGCACGAAAACACACGCAGCAAGATTTGTTAGCATAAGACAAGCAAAATTTAATGCGGAAATTCTTCAAGTATTTCAATAATTTTATGGCACATAACGCAGTTTAAGTGTGGCAACATATAGGACCTAAGTTGACTTGCCATAAATGCAAAATTTAATAAACAAGCAACAGCCTCAGTCTAAACAATAAATAGCTGCACTTAGTGTTTAATTATTTTATGCATTGTATGCAAATTTATACAAGAAATGCCTGCAATTAATGCACTGCTTAAGCGCATAGCTTAAAATGTATAGCAAACTAAACTTTGTTATTAGCTTGAGGCAATTGAGGCAGCAAATTTAGTTGCCAGCAGCGCAAACTATTCAAGCCCGCTGTGCAGTTTAAATATGCACAACTAAAATAGTTAATTTTGGCGCTTGGCATTGACGTCATGGGAAACTCCAGCCAAGCATTTAATTAAAATTGCCTGCAGCTTAGCTAAAAACTGCACACTGTGCGTATACGTAACAAGCTAAAGCTTAATCAGCGCACGTGAAGGGCTTAACAACAATTCTTTTAAAGTGCCATAAATCGCTTAACGATTTGATTTTGGCATTTATATACAATTTCCTATAAGCTGATTAGATTTTATACTGCGCGATAAGCGCAATAACTAAAAGAGTGGTCAGTCTTTAGCTTTAGTGCACTTTCGTTAGCTGATCTTGACAGTGGTCGCAGTTCTTAGTTACAGTTGGACAATGGCGTATCGTTGGAGCTGCTGCTGCCTGCTGGCGGTTCTTATACTTGCCACAGCGCAAGCAGGTGGGTTGCAAGCATAAACAGCAAGGATTTACAGGAATTTGAGCGCAGAATTTGTAGCTTGTGAAAGTGAAAGTAATTTTCTTAGAAAGCAGTCAAGCACATCAAAGTTAAAGCTATTTGCATTGCTAGCTTTATAAATAATTGCCAATTTATTTATAGACAGTAAATTAACAACTGCGTCTTAAGCTTAACCGGTTAAAGAATTTATAAGTTGGTCACTTAGCGCTATTGTTATGTAGAACACTCGAAAACTTATCAACTAAACTCAAATCAGAACATGTTTTGGACAGCTGTACATTATATATTATCGCTGATTTCGTGATATGGATTAGTCTACACTTTTAGCTTGAAGTCTATCGCAATTAATGTACTTAACTTTCCAGATCAACAACATGTGCGCATGCTGCGTAGCACACGCAACCATAAGCTGCGAAATGAAGCCGAAATGAAGAGCGAGTATTGGCGCCAGGATGCGCAGAGCATGCTGGCGGCCAAGCTGGCTGCATTGGACGCACTGAAGGCGAACTCGGCCAAGAATGTGATTATGTTTCTGGGCGATGGCATGTCCATACACACGGTAACAGCCACGCGCAATTTGCTGGGCGACAGTCCGGAGAAAGTGTATTTCGAAAAGTTTCCTTACACTGGACTCTCCAAGACGTACTGCGTCAATAGGCAGGTGGCTGATTCCGCCTGCACGGCGACTGCTTATTTGGGCGGCGTTAAGGCCAACTACGGCACCATTGGCATCAATGCGCAGGTGAAGCGCTACAGCTGCGAGGATCATACAGAGCATAGAGTGGACAGCATTGCCAAGTGGGCGCAGGATGCAGGCAAGAGCGCAGGCTTTGTCACCAGCGCGCGTGTTACACACGCATCGCCCGCTGGCGTCTATGCGCACATAGCTGATCGCAACTGGGAGAATGATATGGAGGTTGCTGCCGGCGGCTGTGATCCCGAGCAGACGCTGGACATAGCACGCCAGCTGGTGGAGTGGCCCACAGGTCAGCAGCTCAAGGTTATACTAGGCGGCGGCCGACAGAACTTTCTCAATAGCACCGTTAGAGATGAAACTGGCTATGCTGGCAATCGCCAAGATGGACGCAATCTCATCAAGCAGTGGCTGTCTGACAGGCAGTCAGAGAATGTTACAGCCAAATATGTGTGGAGTCGCAAGGGCTTGACCGAGCTCAACTTGGAGCACACCGACTATCTGCTCGGACTGTTTGCCAGCGATCATTTGCCCTACGATGGCGATCGTCATCGCAGCACCAAGCACAGCGCTCAGGCGGATCCTTCGCTCACAGAGCTCACCGAGGCGGCCATACGCGTGCTGCAGCGCAATGACAAGGGCTACTTTTTGTTTGTGGAAGGCGCACGCATCGACATGGCGCATCATTCGAACTATGCGCAGCGCTCGCTGGAGGACACCGCCGAATTTGCTAGAGCTGTGCAGCAAGCGCGTGAAATGACTTCAGAGGAGGATACGCTTATTGTTGTCACCTCGGATCACTCGCATGTTATGACCATCAATGGTTATCCGGTAAGCCTCACAAAGTGTATTTGCAAGTTGAGCTTGCGCTTACTGCTCTTTTGGTTTTTGCGCAGCATCGCGATGAGTCCATTACTGGCGTCATTGATTATCTAGCCGATGACCAGTTGCCCTGGAGCATACTCTCCTATGCCAATGGCCCCGGCTATGCTGGCACCTACAAAAAGTCGGAGGGCCGCGTGCGTCTCACCGATACGGACGCCGCGTATCCACTCTATGTGCATCCGGCTATGGTGCCACTCAACGCGGATACGCACGGCGGCGATGATGTTGCTGTGTTTGCCTCTGGGCCATTCGCTCAGCACTTTAGCGGCAACTACGAGCAGACCAACATACCCGCCATGATGGCCAGAGCTGCCGGCATCGGACCCTACAACTAACAACTGACATAATTAAAGTGCAAAAGCGCTAAATGCTGTTTCAACTACTTTGCACTAGTTCGCAGGGGTGTAGCTTGGCTATCAAGGCTTCGATTGAGCTGCCAATTTCTTTGGCAATTGCAAATGTTCTAATTGAATAGCAATTGGGCAATTGGCAGCTGCAATTTCCTGTCAATTTCGCTCATAACAGACACACACGTATGCAGGTGAGCCGAGTGGAGTCGATTCGAGTGTAGCGCAAATTCAATTAGCTGCCAACTTCAATGCACAAAACAGTCAGTCAACGGTTTGGCCCAAACAAATGCAGGCTTTATAATATGTGTGTGTGTGTGTGTGTGTGTGTGTGTGTAGGCCTTAACAATAGATACAACAGACAGGCACACGCTGCTGTGTCATTTGCTGAGCTGTGCATTTCAGTTAGCTAGTTGCCAAGCCATGGACTAGCCATGTGCCACATAATCCCCTAGCATTATGTGCAGCATCCTTTCCCGCTCCCTCTCCCTCTCCCTCTCTCTCTCGCTGTTTGTATGTGCTCCAGTTTTGCGATTGCATTAAAATCCCCACTATTTGTGGAGGGTACAGCAGCTGCTGGCACCAACGACAGCAAGTTGCCAACCGCATTGCATGGGTTAGGCATTAGAGCTCTTGTAATTGCGCAAATCTGTTTGCCCCACCACCAGCAGCAGCAGCAGCAGCACAGGTGTGCGGTCTAACGGAAACGATGGCTGTCATTCAATGCAACGACTCTGAACTGTCTTTTGGTTAACAACAAAGCCCGCAGATATTTCTGGTCAGTGTCAACCACACACCACACACACACACACATGAAGAAAATGAGTCTTAATTAAAAGTGGAAACTCACCCGCTTAACTGCTTTACTTGCTATCATTTACTCAAAAGTATTTTACGCTTAGTTTGCGTTTAGCTTTGTTTTTAATTGTCTTACTGCAGTGTTGCCAAACGACAAACAAATACTTATGCAACTGACCAGCACTGTGTTTACATTTGTAACGGCGAGCAGTGCTTGCAATTTATTTTCGATGTGCATAATTTCCGTTGCCATTTCAATTTAACAAGATTATTTTTTAATTTGTAAACTGAGCAGCGCATGGGAAGCAATGGAATTGACATTACCGAGTCGTCAGATAGATAGAGCAAGGGGTTAAAGGGTGGGCCAGGCCAGCCTGCCATGAAAGTTGTGCGTTTCAAGCTAACTGTGAAAGCCAAGACAAGCCAAAGCCGAAACCGAACCCAAACCCACTTGGCCAGTGCAGGCCTAGAAAACTGGGTCAACACAGACCTGAAGTGCAGAGTGAGCTAGAGCGCGAAAGTGTGGCTTTGCGAGAGATACACACACACACACACAGATACAGATACATACTTTTCGTTGTATAGCATAATGTGTGTCTTAGAGAGCGTATCAGATATAAAGAAAGAAAAGAAATCCAGTTGTGGTTACTCTGCGATTTCGTGGGACCGAGTTCTGGTTCTTTAAGTGCATTACTAATGCTGGCCCTGCATAAGCATGTGCTTGTATGTGTGTGCGAAATAAAAAACCCCCAACAATTATACATAGTAGTTGCTGCAGCAGAAAAAAAAAATAATAAAATCAAATAACGCTCGAAGAAAAAAATATAAATGCCCCAAGGCAACATAAGCATACAGAAAAATTTGTCCAAACTAATGGCGCTGACTCAACCGCAGTGCTGGCGCAAGCTTAATGTGCGCTACAAAAAAGCTTTTTGCTCAGCTACAAAAAAAAAAGGCTAAAGCTGCACACAAACACGTGATGTGTGTAAGTGTGCGTGCGTATATGTGGGGCCATTTGGTTTTGCTGTAGCTGTCGCAGTCTAAGCTTTTTAACGAAACTTTACGCGCGCGCTCTTTCGCTCTCTCGCTCTCTTGGCAATGCGCGCGCGCACTTCTAAGCACATTCAAATTTGACGAGTCTTTTTTATCTTTGAATACACATTGTGTATATAATGCGCATATAGGGAAGTGTAGCGTGTTGGGGCAAGGGGGGGCGCACAAGCTACAACGACGCAGCGTTAAAGTGTGCCACATTTTTTTATGTTGCTGCTGCTGCTGTTGCCTGGTTGCCAAGCGCTCACACAGTTACAGATACAGATACATACATACATAGCAATGTGTTTGCTAGCTTACAAGCCTTATGTCAAAATTCATGTGAATTAGCAGCAAACGATAGCGATGACTGCAGCATTTCAATTAATGTTGAATTGGTGGCAATGTATTATTCGTAATAGAATCATACAGTGCACAATGCACGAATTTCTATATGAGAAAAGCTGCAGAAAACTCTTTGGCCTCTCTCTGTACGCGCGTTTTATCGACATTTCGTTGTTGCTGACTATTTACTTAACCTAAATGCTTGCTGCTGCCCCCAACCAAACCCCGCCCACACGCATATGCTACGTTGCTGGTGTTGGTGTGCTGAGGGGTTGGGGGGGCTTATGTAAGTTTTGGGTGCGGAAATAGGCTATACACGCACATATGTATACTGTGTATGTGTGTGTGTGGAGAACAACCTCCAAAAGCCCTTTGCGCTGAAAACATTGAGCTTTTTTAAGTGTTCGCACACTGACACACACATGTATTTTCCCACAACAAAAAAAAAAAGAGAAGAGAAAAAAAATCCCAGCGGAAAAAACAAGTTAGAAACAATGTTAGTAGAGTGGGGGTAAAAGTTATATGAAAACGCAATTGGTGTAAAATTTTGCCATTTATACATATATATTTACTTTTTCTCATATATTAATTAGCTTAATGAATAATGTTACTTATTTAAATTGTAATGATTTAAATATATTTATAAATTTTTCTGCTTTATTTTTTTTTTTTTTATAATTTTCATTATATACTCTGTTGCATGAATTGTTCATCACCCTTCTTTATTGTTATTAACTATGCAGTTGCATTACATCAGTTGTCATGTCGTTTTTATTTAGGCAGAGGCTGAGGCTGCTGCATGATTCAATTAAACTACTGTCTATAGGTATGTGTGCATGTGTTTACGTTTTGTAAGGCGCGCCTCTCTGCTTGGCCCATTTTTTTTATTTTGTTTATTATTATTGTACACCTTTGCCTTGTAGATATGCACGCCGGACTTTCAATTCACTTTAATTTCAAAATACAATTGTATGTGTATGTGTATGATGTGAGTGTGTTTCTGTGTGTGTGTGTGTGTAAACTAATATTAGGCATGTTCCTGTTGTTCCAGTGAGGCGGCTTTGTTGCTTGCTAATAACATTTATTTAACTTTAAAAATATACTAAACATAGGAAATTAAAAAAAATTAAAATGAACTCGCTTCACAAACTTGTTTGCAGTAATTGTTAATTAAGATCTTTTACACATTTACGTATTTTCTTTATATAAGTATATTCAATATGTATATTTATAATGTTGCTTAAGTCTGATCTTTACAGCTGTATACGTAATTAACAATGCAATCAGTTGAGTTCAGTATTGTTAATAATATAGTAAAAAAATTGTTTAAGGGCATTGTGTGTGTGTATGTGTGTGAGTGCAGCTATACTATATGTATAAGAGAAAAAAGTTTATCGAGCGTTTTGAACATTATAAAAAAAGAAAACTTTGCTTAAGAACTTTAGCCAAACGAGAAACAGAAAAAAAATATCTAAAAAATTGTAACAGTTTTCTATGCCGACTTATGGACATGTCTTTAGATTGGGATTTACAATAATTTCTGCTTTTTGTTTATAAATACATATACATATATCAGATGAGAATATTTTTTGTTTTTTAATTATGTAGTTACATGAATAGATTTATATAGTTAATATAAATTTATATGTGCTTGTTGCTGCTGCTATATATTTATATATATGTATACTTTCATTTGTTGTTTCGACTATAGCAACAACAACTACATATTTACATCGCATTTGTTAGTTTTTTGTATTTTCGCGTACATTTTACAATTTTTTTTTTCATTTTGTGTATTTTTTTTTTAATTTTTTTATAGTTTGATTAACATTTTTAGTGGGTTGCGTTTGTTTTTTTTTTTGCGACAACTAATTCGCTTAACGTAGCCACAACAATTGTAAAACCACAGGTAAATACAGGAATTGTTCATTTATAATTATAATACAACTCAATTAAAAAATTTGTAACATTTGCGGGCATTTAAAATGTTCTCGTTTCGATACTCTCCCTCTACACAATTACACTAGATACATTTCTGAATTAATTACTTAATCGTTCGCTCCTCTCTCTATCTCTCTCGCTTATTTAACAAATCTTTTCTTCGTTTTCTTTAACTTTCGTGTAATTTCATTGTTTGCTTAAAACACTACACCTAAGAACTAAACACATTTTTGTTAGTATGTTTTTGTATATATATATATATATAGATGTATATAATTGAATTTATGCAAGTGTGTGTGTGTGTGTGTTGTGGGCTGGTCTAATGCTGTCTGCGCTGCAGAGTACAAAAATCCAGCGAGAAGCGCTGCACTCAGTTGATATTGACCTCCTGATTATTGTTCTCACCATCCACAGCCATGTTCAGCTGCTGGGTAACATTGGACTTGGCCAGGCAAGAGCGTGCCACGGATTCAAAGAGCCTGTAAAATATGCGTAAGATTGGTATACATTTATAAATAAACAAATTGTTTGCAATATTTGGTACAATGCTTATTCGAGTTAATTATATATTTACACTTATCATACACAACAATAAGATAATCCAAATATGTATTTTTCATTTTTCAAAACGTTACAAATTAATATGAGGTAAAAATGTTATAAAGCTTTACATGAAGTTGCAGTTTAGTGGGCAGGGGCTGTGGTTAGTTTAAGGGAGGGGAGAGGTACATGCACAAATAATTGTTGCTCATAGCTTCTAAGTTCTTGCTATGCTGCACAATGTATCTCGAATCGATTAAATAAAATCAAACATTCACCAAAATATCTGAAACAAAATAAGCTGCATAAATTATAGAAAATAAACATGCGCTAATGTTACACAAGTATTTGGCTGTAAGTATGTTAAAGTGTGAGTGTGCATGTGGTTGAACTTAAGCTTAGCTTATTATAAACGTTTGTTACGTACTTGGTTATTTCGGGGGCACAGTGCACGAAATCATGTTCCCAGAACTTGTAAATGGGATTCTTGATCAGCTCGATAAAGGTGATGAGCAGACCCCAAGGATGTGGACGATTTACAATCAAACGCTCGAGCAGCACGCGTGTTATTTGCTCCTGTATGGCCTCCGAATTGGCCTCGGCAAACAGATGCAGCACCGCACAGCTAAAGTAATGCGTGTGGCTGTTGGGATAGCGCAGCTGATTGGCAATGGCATTCAGGAACAGATAGCGTCCCTCGGTGTCCAGATCGACGGCCAAATTCTGGAAGATGTCCATATGTGCGCTATGCGCAATGTTCGATGTGTTGGGCATGAAGTTCTTGTTTCTAAAAAACAACAACAAATTTCAATATTTTGACTTCAATAACAAGTGTATGTGAGGACTTACCTAATCAGCGCTATGGCTTGGGTGCCCACATACATGACCAGAGCATTCATCAGCGTCATGTTGTAGCGCGTGCCCGGCTCGCTGGTCACCTGCAGATGACCGCGCAGCTCAGAGAGGAATGTGACGGGCGCACGCGCCTTCAAGTACGAATCGAGATCCTTCTTAAAGTTCGGCGGCTGTATGTTGACCGTGAAGCTGCTGGAGACCTTGGGCGCATTGCTGCTGTCCGACAGCATGTCCACCTTTAGATTGGGAGTGAATGGATCAGGCAGACGCATGTTGCGCGGAAATGCGGACAAGATAATATTGCGCATTTGCACGCAGTTGGGCGGTATGACGTCACAAAAGCCAAAGTGATAGTCGCAGAGAAACTCTGGGAAGTCATGCAACAACACCAGCAGCACACGCAATGTGCCGCGGTAGAGCAACTGCACGGGCTTGCCCAGCTCCGTGTTGCGTAAGAAGGGCGCCAAGTACTTGAAGAGATCCTGCAGCAGCTGAGCATAAAGGGGCCAGCCCTTTTGGTTGGGTATCTGGACCAGAATGCGGCCGAGGAAGACGCGATGCGAGATGAGCTCCAGCCAGGCAAAGCAGAAGCCTGGCGCCACGCTCGGATTGAGCAGATGATAGGTGTAGCCAAAGGCCGACACAATGCTGTGCATCAGCGACTCGAGTATGGCATCGGCGGAGCAGAGTTCCATGAACAGCATCATGAAGAAACGATGGAAGCCCACCTGCTGGAAGCCAACGCCGCGCATCTCGTGATCCTTGAGCAGCGTGCCCAGCACAATGCCCAGCACCTTGTTGAGCAAATTAATCTTGGTCGTCGGATTGCCCGCCTCGCCGGAGTGGCGCACCAGCATCGCAATCAAATGCACAAACGCATCGATCCATTGGAATATCTTGTTCTTGGCCTGGTTAACGGGCAAACTTGGCTCGGCAAACACACGATACACAACCTCCGTGCAGATCTGTGTGGCCTGTCGGAAGAAGCGCGTAATCAGATCGTCTGTCTTGAGTATTCCATATGTGTGCATCTTCTGCACAAAGGCGCCAAAGTTGCGCGCATCGCGCGTCGTTTGCTGCGTCTGTTGCGAGTATAGAGCCACCCAATCGTTGAGCAGAAACTCGGTCTTCTCCTGCAGTCCCGGCGGATCATCTGTATCGCATGACTAGCCACACAAAAAAAAACGAACAAATGAATATTAAATCATCTTTACACTGATTGAAAACTCACCCTAACGTGATGCATGCCCGAGTGTATGTAATGTGATGCGCCGGAGAGGTAACGCTCACCCGCATTGAATGGTCCGTAGTCGCTGGTGTTGAGATTACCCGACCAGAGTGTCTCGATGGCATTCACAATGCACTCGGGATAACGATGACGATGCTGTGTCAGTCGTCCCAGCAGCTCCACCGTGGCCATAAACTCATTATCGGCCACAATATTAATCGCACGATCCTCCATAATCAGACGCTCGAGCAGCGCAATGCCAAAGGAAATGGCCATATAGTTGTTGCCATTGTCCATGCAATCGCGCAACATGCCATCAAACTGATTGAGATTGACAAAGTGTGAGGTGATCAGGGCGCGCGCCGCCTCCACATTGTAGCGAATCTCTTCGCGCATATCAAAGAAGCATTTGGTCACCGCTCGCTCCGTGTTGGGTGCCCCAAAGCTGTTGTGCAGCAGACTCAGGATGCGCAAGTGTATGTCGCGATAGAGCTTCATCTGTTCCAGATGCTCCTGCACATTGATGAGGCCCTCGGTTAAGCCCTCAACGGCGCGTTGCAGCAGATTGAAGGCCGACTCCTGGTCGCGTTGACGACGCGTGGCCATCAAAGCATTCAGCAGCATATGCATCTTGCTCGCCTGCAGCTGCAGCGTGGGCACATTGATGGCTGTATTCATGAACGCCTCCATTTTGCTGGCCACCTCGGCGTAGACCATGCTGCTCTCATCGTTGGCAAACACATTGGGTGGTCCCGTCTCCTGTGGCTTGGGCACAAACATGGCAATGTCACGTTCGCTCATTTGCTGAAACCCAGGGATATTGCGTGCAAACTCCGAGTAGACAGCATAGAGCGTGGGCGGCGCTGGGCCCACCTTGAGACGCACTGGCTCTGGCAGACGCTCCTGCTGATAGCTCAGGATCTGTGCATCGACAAACCGATTGCCCTCCTCGCGCGCAATCTTGCGTGTCTCGAAATCTGTGGACAGCCTGCGATCAATCTCGAGTGCTGCCTTCTCCGCCGACGTCTTTTGTATAAAGACGCACACCAGCTCCACATTCTCGTTGGCCAACTGCAGCGCAGCCGCCTGCAGTTCCGACATGCTGGACACGCCAGTCAATGCAGCTACGAAAGCTTTGTGCAGATTCTGACTAATGGCGCGCGCAATCTCCTCCTTGCCTGTAATCATGGCCATGCCAGCGGCTAAGTTGCGCACCATTTGATGCGCCGCAGTGCGCATGCGATTCTCATCAGCATCCAGGGCGAAATCTTTGCGCACAATCTGCTCCGTGGTGGCGCAAGCAATGCGTATGCTACGATCAACCACAGGCTGCAGCCAATCGGTTATGGTACGTTCAATGGCATTGACCACAATGTGCTTGATGCCGGGATTGGCATGCAGGAAGGGTATGTTGGCGGGCAGCACCAGCTGCTGGGCAATCAATTGGAAGTTGCTAACGTTTACCTCGATGTAGGCATAGCGTGGCTCCGGTGGTGGCAGCACCACTTGGTTGGCATCTGTAGGCAGATTGGGTGAACTGACGGCAGCAGCGCTGCCGCTAGCATTGCCTATCATGGCCATGGATTGAGCTTCAAGCTCCGCTGCTGATCCAGACGCTTGTTGTGGTTGTTGTTGCTGTTGTTGCTGCTGCTGTTGTTGTGGTTGTTGTTGTTGTGGCGGCGGCGCAGGTGCTTGCTGTTGTTGTTGAGCTTGCTGTTGCTGCTGTTGTTGTTGTTGCTGCTGCTGTTGCTGCTGCTGCTGTTGTTGTTGTTGCTGCTGCTGCTGTTGCGCTTCCACATGCTTGGGCTTCGGCTGTGACATTTGCTGCTCTATTAACAAAGCACGCGTGGGATCTTTCAGATAGATCACCGGCTTTAATTTAGCCAGCTCCAGATTTAGAGTCTTGCATAGCACTTCAATTTCAAATTTAAGATTTAATTTCAAATCTGGCTCCTGATGCAGCTCGCCCAGCACATACATTATGCCCATAGTCCAGGGATTGGGCGACTTAAATATGCGTGACTTGGCCGAAGACTCCAATATTTTGGCCACAAACGGCACCACAAAGAGCAGCTCCTGCTGTCCCTTATGGTAGGCTTCTGCAAGCAGCGATTTTAGATCCAAATCCAGCTGCAAGATGGGTCGATTCCGTCCCAGCGTCATCATGCCCAGCCAATGGCCCAAATTCTTCAACAGGCTGCGATCAGAGAAATTGATGACACCTTTGTCCGAGCGTAGCAGCACTTTGATGTTGCGCAGCGTTTCCTTGGTTACGAATCGATTGATTTCACCGTTCTTGAGTGCATCCAGAAAATTATAGTAGAGCGTATGGAAGTTAAACTCCATGGAGGCGCGCTTCAAGACCAAATACTGGGCCAGCCAAGGCCAATACTCTTTGGTCATAATCTCTTTGATTTCCTCGCATTTCTGCGGTATATTCAGCTGGCTAAGATTGTTGAATATGAAGGCGGTCTTGTCCTGCACCGGCTCCGGCGGCACTGTTACCTTCTCCTCCTGATTGGCCACTAGCAGCGTATCAATGTTGGTGGCATTAGCAATGGACTTCATGCGTGTGGCATGCAGCACCGAAACTGGTGGCTTCTGTCCGCCACCACTGCCTCCCAAAGCAGCCGACATGTTGCCTGTGGACAAAAGTTTAGAGTCAGCAACTGCTGCAACAATCAAATGGGAGTCATTGCTTACCTGGCATAGCATTGGCGCGATACAGCGGCTCACCGCCCGTAGGTGCTAAGGCTGATGTGGGTATGGTGTTGCTCAAGCCAATGAGCTTCTGTGGTGGCGGCTCCTGGCCATGCATGCCATACTCCACATATTGTATGAGATGCGGCGGAAAGTCCGTAAAGTGTTGTATGGAACGAATGTGCTCGCAGTACTTGTTATACGTATGCAGCCGTGTTTTGAAACGATCCAAGGCGGTCACGCCAAAGTAATACAATTTGGAGCCTTCTGGCTTGCGCAAGGCGTCCAAGACGCAACGCAGCGAAAGTCCCAGGGCCACAAACGTGGGCACCAGATTGCGATCGATAATGCCGCCAAAGAGTTGTGCGGTAATTTGCAGCTCCTTCTCCGGATAGTGCGAGAAGAAGCGATACTCTTCGAACAGATTGCGCAGCATACAGAGGAAAACCTCCTGTTCGCGTCGATTGCTGGACTCCTTAAAGCGTTGCAGTATGTCGAGCACTTCGTCTATCGAAAGCGTTGGATTGGGCTGATGATTGTAGATGCGCTGGAAGTAGGAATTGGCTTCATCTTCCACCTCCTTGGACACCGGCATTTGCAGATCAGCTATGCCAGGATTATTCGGATTCGGCGCTGTCGGCGCCGGCTGTGGTCCTCCTGCTGAGCCTGGCAGCATGCGTCCCAGATTACCAACATTGGGTGGCGGCGCTGGTATCTGTATGGGTATGGGCGGATATGCATTGGCTCCGGGATTCATTAGCCGTGATGGAGATGCTGGGGTAGAAACCAAGTTATCTGTATAAATACAAATAATTACAAAAAACATGCAACAAGCACAACAAGCCACGCACCCCAGAGCTGCAAGTTATCGATAGATCAATCGATATTTGTTTGCAACTCCATCGCGTCCCAACGCAACACCACCAAACAAAAAGAAACGTAAAACGTAAAAAGAAAACGAAACACTTACTCAGCATGTTGCCAAAATTGAAGGCGCCATTTGGTCCACCCAGATTGAGGCCAGCCAGATTGTTGGACATGTTGGTGAGCGGATCCATGCCGCCGCCACCACCGCCGCCGCCGCCAGGACCGAACATTTGTTGTGCGCTCAGATTGCCGCTGAAAGGTTGCGGCGGCTGAGGCACTGAACCCGGCGGCACAATGCCCGCACCAGGTAAATCCATGCCGCGATGACCGCGCAAAATGCTGGGAGGCGGTGGCACTAAGCCTTGTGGTCCTGCTGTCTGTTGTTGCTGCTGCTGCTGCTGCTGTTGTTGTTGCTGCTGCTGCTGCGCAGCGCGCGCTTTGTTGGCCATAATGGTGACATTGGCAGCCATTTGCATAATCATTTCGACAATCTCCGGCTGCATGCAATTGTTAATGCAAGCCTGCAGGCAATTAATCATGGTGGTAACTGTTTCGGGCAGCAATTGTGCTTGCTTGGGCGGCAGCTGATCCTCGGGCAGCTTGGCATTGGTGACCTGCGGGCAACGACGCTGCAGCACTTTGATCATGGCCTGCATAAAGGGCTCACCATGATCGCGTATCTTATCGCTTAACCATTTTTCCAGCTTGAGATACTCGCGACGTGACGCCAAGCAGGCCAGATCGATAATGAAGAGGAAGGAGCGTGCATTGAGCAGCGAGGAGAGCGCCTTGAGATCTTGCGCCAGATCGAGAATCCGCGATAATTTAACCTGATCGAATTCGCTGCCACGCAAATACCATTCGGACATGGCGTTCATAATGCTCGGACGCAGTTGATAGTTGGTGGAACTCCAGGCGCTGGCCAATATCACATTCGAGTTGGGATGATTGCCGAGAAATGTGGGTATCAGCTGATTAAACAAATCCTGACGCAGTGGTGTTAATGGAGGATTGATGTGTAGCAACGCAAGAAACAGCACGTCCGGACAATTCTGTGCCGGAAACTTGAACAAATCGTGCACCTGACTAAAGTAACCCTTGTCCGCTATGGACAGCAGCACCTCCACCAAATGCAACGATTTCCAGGCGGCAATTTCTTTATTGTCCGCATCCGGTGGCGTTTTGAGCACATCAAGAGGCGGCTGACTGAACACATAGTCGGCGAATGAGAACAAATCGGGATTCTTTAGCATCGTTGTTATCAGCGACAGCTGACCCTCTGTGTTCGCCCAGTGGCGGTAAATGCATTCCGGGTGCGGAAACAGATTCGATTGCGTGGCCAATCTGAATATTGTGAGTAGCAGATCCAAGCCAATGCGATCTTTTAGCACGAACTCTGAATGATCAAGATCTGTAAAAGTAAAACACACAAATAAACAAAGAGTAATGAGAATTTTTTTGTGTCTATTGCTGCTTCAACTACTTGTATGGATTTTTTCATATTTTTTTTTTCTATAAAATATATGTGTTTGTTTGTGAAAACAAAATAACGAAATTAAAAACAAGAAAAAGAGAAAGTTTTTAAGCTAAAAACGTATAAAAGTGACAGTTATAACCAGGGCTACAAACAAAAGACTTTGGTGAAAGCGATTAGGGTTTGTAGTCCTGAAACCGGTTTATATATCGAGAGTATGCTGCTGTATTAACTGAGAGCTTACCCATGCAGACATCCTTCCAGTTAAGCTGGGGCACCAGCTCCTTGAGCGCCTGCACAAACACATCCGGCTTCCATGTTTGCGTCGCATCCGTTGTCTCCTTCTTGTCCTTCTTTTCGCTGCTGCTAACCGCAGTGCTCGACTCGCTGCCGCCATCGTTGTTGTTATTGTTGCTGCTGCTGCTGCTTGAGTTTTGTTGTGCGGCAGAACCGCCGCCACTGCTGTTGTTACCATTGCCTGACTGCTGTCCCTGTCCGGGCCAGAAATTAGCTGGTGTTGGTAGATTTACATTGCAATCGAGGAGCGAAGAGTGACGCCGGCACATAAGACCAACAATTTTGGCAACATCTTTGGGCTGCAGTTCACGTGAGACGCTACCGCTGCCAGCAGCGCTGCCGGCGCCGCAACACAAATGATTTTTGCAATCTTCAACGCTCGATGTAAATTCATAACCGATTTCAAGGATTAAATTAATCCAAGATGTGTCCATAATATTATTTTTGCCCTGCAAATAGAGTTAATTTTGTTGATTAAAAATGTGCGAAATAGAAAATTATATAGAGTATGGTATTGCTTACCTGATTTGTAAATATTATCTCGCATAAATGGTCATAGATATCCTCGATGCCAACTTCATTCAAATTATTCGCATCAGAGCTGCTCCAGCTGCTGGTTGTTGTTGTCGAGCTCGGCGTCTCCTCCTCTGCATCAGTTTCGTTTGCTTTGGCACCCGTCGTTGTCGTCGTCGTCGCCGCCGTCGCCGTTGTGCCACGATACAGGAGCGGTGCTAGCACCAGCGGCACAGCCTCGCGTGGAAATTCCTCGCGGAGTTTGTTTAGAAACTGCGACTCCAACTGCGGCGTCACGTATTCGCTTAAACAGCAAAGCAAATATTGCAATAGATCGAACGAGATTTCGTGCAAGCCACTGGCAGCTGCTGCAGTTGCGTTATTCTGACCCAAATAAGAATCAAGCAATTCAGGTAGAGAGCTGCGTAAACTATCCCTGGCGCACTGGCGTAGCTCAGGATGTGTGCTATGAGTAACGGCCAAGGCAAAGACGCACTCGCAAAGTTTGTTGATGCCGGTTAATTTGGCCACCTGCCCAATGAGCTCGGCAAGCGGCAAAGTTTTAAGACTCTGTGAAAACGCAAAAGCTTTAGTGTGCACCTGGTGGATTGGAATTGGCGCTTAGCTGTGCACTTACCTTTTGTTTGGCAAAGTGCTGATCGAACGCAACACAAATGTTTGTGACAAACGAGGAGCTTTGCAGTTGCCGCTGCAGATGGGCGCCCAGCAACTTAGCCTGCAGCTGTGCGTTGACGTTCGTGGACTGTTCGCTCAAATTGAGTAACGTGAACAGATAGCGCAGACAGCTGCGATCCGCTTCGAGGCCGTAATCTTGGATGAACTGCGCAGAGAGGCGGCAAACGCAGTGCAAAAATAAAGCAAGAGAACACAAATTGTTATTAATGTTGCTGTTTTTTACCTGTGCATGTTGCCGTGCCCGGGCAGCGGCTGTTAATGATCTATAACACATGAGCAATTTAGGCAGAGGCGTTTGTTTGTTTTGTGGATTTTCGGTAAGTAACAACAATTAAATCAATTAATTGATGCAACTATTTATTAATGTTACGTTTCAACGAATTATCATTGCACACTTTGAAATTTTGACAAGTCACATTAAAAATAAAATAGAAATGTTAAGCATGGGCAGCTCAACAAACTAAACACACACACACACACAAGCAACTTTAGTTTTTGTGCTTGTGTGCGTAAGGAAGTTTGAAGGTTCCCAGCAGTTTCTACAAAAATCAACATTGTGCATACGCAAAAGCGAGACAACAACAACAGCTGTGGCAGCTGCTGGGCTCCACAACAAAATATATGCAAAAACGCACAAGACAGGAAAAAAAATGAAGAAAATTACATACAAAGTAAGGCACTCCACACACGCACAACAAGGGTTGAGACAAAAAGTTGAGTGGGGAGCATACATACACATATACACGACATACATATGTGTGTATGTATGTATGTCTATATAGCTGTATTTGCGCAAATTATAATTTGCAGCACTTACCGAGCGTTTTAAGCGTTTACAATTGTGTATATTTTACAGTTTATATATGTATATACATACATAAATATCAAATAGCACACGAGCTTAAGTCTTTTTACTTTCGTACACTGAACTTGAGGCTCTGAGGCTGGCTTGTGGCAGCGCAGCTGGCGAAAAAGTTTTTACGCGTTGCTTTTTTTGCACTGTAAGTCACTTAAGTATGTACACTGAGCTGCAGCACATATTGTCTATGTTCAATTGATTCCCTAGTTAGATACATTGCTATTGGGAAAGCTTAATCAAAAACTATAGGCAAATTCTTTACAAGAAACTCGCGCAACGCAGAGAAATTTTTCAGCCTTTTACACAAACTGTAATGGCGTCGGCGAAAATGCATGTGCGAGCGAAATAGCAATAGCGCTATTGGCCACCGCTGCTCACTGACTGTCTGTGTGTGTGTGTGTACGTGAGTAAAAATACCAAGTTGGCAGCACTGTTTCGATATTTGCACAATTTGCCAACACTCGCGTGCTCGCAAAACGTTTGATTGTTGTTGTTTTTATTTGGTTATGTATTTTTTGGTTTTTTATTTCATTGTCTTTGCTCAACAAGGTTAAATAATTGTACTTACCTGCTTTATTTGTTCGTTGCTCTCATTAAAATTTCTCTTGCTTATGTGCTTGACCAAATTACGAATCTGTGGTAGCGGTGTCTTCAATTGGTTCTCTACGTTCATAATTCTACGTATCAAATTAGTTGTTTCTTTAGTTAGCTTATATTACTTCGTTTATTGTATTTTATTATTTTGTCTTTACGTTATTGTTGTCGTTAGTTGCGCAGCGTTTTGGTTAATACTCTGCACTGTTGGTGGGTGGTGGTGGTGGTGGTGGTGATGATGATGATAACGCCAAATAAAATATTGTCGCTTATACCTTAATACACATGAACATGTGTATCTGTATTGTACATATGCATATATATTTTCGTCTGCCTTGGTGTTGGTAATTTGACGTATTTGTTGCTTCTTCTTAAGACGTAAACGGCAAAAAGTTCTTTTAATTTGCGGCGCAAATACCAGTATCAATATTTAGTATATACGGGGTACTACTTAAATGTCTGTGCTATTGGACCTGTGCGCCCCCTTTTTAGGGGCCAGCAGGAGCTCTACATTGCAAGCATCTATTTTAACAATTTGAACAACAACAACAAATTTGTACAAGTCATTGGGCTAGCTGTTGCTGTTATTTGGTTAACTTTTTCCCTTGTCCAAATATTGCCAGCGCACACACGTAATGGAATGAATGAATCGCACGTACGACACACACACACACATGCAGCAGAGTAGCACAAAGAAATTTCTTGATTTGCTCGAGTAGTGTAGGTTTTCACTAAAGTTTTTTTCTTTCCGTTTTTTATGCAAAAATCACTGAGAATTTGTCGAAATATTTACTTGATTACGGTTAATTTTGTGACTAATTCGATCGCTTAATTTTGTTCGTGGTCTTGATTTGTTAATATGTTTTCACAACTGCTGTTACTGTTAAAACGCTGTTACGGATAATCGGCATGTTATTGCACTGTTGTGGCAAGGCTTTCAATGAAATTAAATTATGCTGAATATAAATTGTTTAGTATGCTTGTAAGCAACTTTAAGTACAAAAAGTAGTGAAATATGCAAATTATTTAGTATTTTCATCTATAACTCATAAAAAAAAGCAGTGTAATGCGCACATTTGAATTTTAATCACTTTGGGCAACTCTATGCATATGTAAGTGAACTGTTAAATATAACACAATGTTATGTCGAGCGCTTTGCAAACAGCTGTTTGGCTTATTTAAAAGAAAATTATAATTATTTAATTATTAATTACAGAACGTTATGAGATTATTAAGCTCATTAATTGTATTCATTATAACATGTCTGTAAATTTACGCATGTATATACAGTGGGCTATATTTAGGCATTTTTATGGCAATTGGGTCATCATGCTGTCTGCTCGTGTGTGGGCGTCGCATCCGCATTTCTCGCGAGTGTACATAACAAGGTACTATATGCACACGCCAAAGCAGTTAAATCAGTCAATCAAGTTAAATGTGTGCAGCGCGAAGTCCAATTGTTAATTTATTTTTTAAACAATATGTTGTTTTGGGCCGTGGTGGAGCGACAGCGGCTTGGAGCAGGTGGAGCAGAGCAATTGGCCTCAGGAGCAGCGTAGAAGCACGTTGTCTCAGCACTAGCGCTGATATCAACATTGAAGCAGCCGTTACAAATCAAGCTCTTATCAATACCACACTACAGGGCCCAAAAACAGTGAGTGATTACCAAGAGCTCTACGAAGCAACAAAAAAGAAATTTCAATGTAAGCCTTACAAGCAAAATAGGCGTTAGTTTGCCCAGCACAATATAACAAAAGAAATCAAACAAAATGGGTTAACTTAATTGAACTTAAAGATTTGTTAACCATTTTCTCAATTCTGCCTATTTGTAGCTAAAAAATTGCCCATCGATGTGCATCCAGATGCTGTGTTTGCTTGCAATGAACTCGATTTGAGCGAGGTGCAGGTCTATGGCTTCGACTATGACTATACGCTGGCTTGCTACAAGCCCATATTGGAGGATTTGCTGTACAATTTGGCGCGCGAAATGTTGGTGAAACGCTTCAGGTACCCAGAAGACATACTGGACTTGGAGTATGAGCCAAATTTTGCTGTGCGTGGCCTCCACTACGATGTGGAGAAGGGTTTGCTGGTAAAATTGGACTCGTTTCTACAGCTGCAACTAGGATCGGTGTATCGCGGACGCACCAAGGTCGACGAGGAGGAGGTGCTTAAGCTCTACCATAATCGTTTGCTGCCCATTGCCTATGTGGAGGGTCCCAATAGTGGCCATAATGTGGGTATTTGCACAGTTTTACAGAATTAAACTATAGCTAATGTTTATTTCTCGCTTCAGCATAATACAAATTCCAAAATGGTGCAGCTGGCGGATTTGTTTTCAGTTCCAGAGATGTGCCTGCTGTGCAATGTAATTGAATATTTTGAACGCAATCGCATTGATTACCATCCAGAGATTGTATTCCACGATATACGCACTGCCATGGGCTCCTGCCATCCAATTATGCATGCAACTGTTATGAAAAATACGGAGAAGTACATTGAACGCAATGCTAAGCTAGTGCAATATTTTGAAAAGCTGCAGAAAGCAGGCAAGAATCTCTTCTTAGTCACCAACAGCCCGTTTTCGTTTGTGTAAGTAATTATCTGCGATTTTTCCCTGCATGTTGCTAATCAGAATAATTATTGTTATGTTATTTTTTGTAGCAACTGTGGCATGTCGTACCTGGTAGGCGCCAATTGGCGTGACTTTTTCGATGTGGTTATTGTGCAGGCGCGCAAACCAAAATTTTTTACTGACGAATCTCGTCCCATACGTTTATACGATGAGAAGACACGCTCACATCTGTGGGATCGTGTCTCCAAATTGGAAAAGGGCAAAATCTACTACGAGGTTGGTAGACTCAGGTCAAGCTTTAAACTAGCTAACAGCTCTTCTTATAATCGTTGCAGGGGTCTGTGCGCCAACTGCAGGAATTGAAGGGCTGGCGGGGCCATTCTGTGCTCTATTTTGGGGATCATCCCTATAGTGATCTAGCTGATGTGACCTTGAAGCACAGCTGGCGCACTGGGGCTATTATTAGCGAGTTGGCGGTGAGTGTCTATTTAAGTTGCATGGCTTTAACTTAAGTCTTATGAAAATGTTTCTTACAGCATGAAATCAAAACGTTAAATCGCGTGGACTTTAAAATGAGCGCCAACTGGTTGCAGATGCTGACGCAGCTTATCGAAGATACGCAGGATAATGAGAGCGAAGCAGCTCAAGCGTGCCTGCAAGATTGGATGAACGAGCGTGATCAGTTGCGGTATGTAGCAAACACTAAGCACAACATTTGACAGCAATGCAACTATTTTTAATTACAGCAATAAAACCAAGAATGTGTTTAACGAGCAATTTGGCAGCGTTTTTCGCACGTATCACAATCCCACGTATTTCTCACGTCGACTGTTTCGCTTCGCTGACATTTATACAAGTGACATAACGAATTTGCTCAAGTTCTCCACAGCGCACACCTTCTATCCCAGACGCGGCGTCATGCCACACGAATATGCCTCCCACTTTATATAAAATGGAATAACTCTATTGCGCTCTCATACACCCACACACATGTTACACACTTTAGCATCTTGCCATGAGGCTGGTAGGCTGGTAGCGTATAGATTTTAGATGAAAAAAGTGCCAGTTTTACTGTTGAATTTAGTTGGAATATAATATAATATATATTGTGGTTATTTATTGTAGTAATTGCTGCTCAATAAAATCGTTGTAATAGTTCATAAATATTTTCTGTTGCTCGCTCGAAAGATATTTGAGTGTAGCCAGCATGGGTTGCATATCCTGCTTACTGCATTTGTATTTGCCCAGAGCAATGAAATCCCACAAAAAAACCATATTGGTGATGTATTGAACGGAGTTTATGCCCATCTGTACTTCAGTGCCTTTCATCAGAAATTTAATAATGCGAGTCAATTGAATATAGTCTTCCTTATTCAAGGGACAACCAGCTAAAAAAGCAGAGTCTATACTTTGTAAACGAATAGCAATTAAACAGTCTCTTACCTTGTTGCAGAATAAAGCAATACAGAATCAACTTCCTGGCCAAACACTGCTTTAGACTATGATAGTCCAATAACCAATTGTCCAATTCATTGAATGCTTCGTACAATTTGCGACGTTTTTCAGGAAGGTACATTCCAGGAAGGGAAAACTGCACGTATCTGTCCATTGGTTGTGGTTGACGGCAGACAGTGCAGTAGATAACCACCGGTACCGGCTGATCCCACCAGCTTAAATGCTTAATGTGCTGAAAAGGATCGGGCACATAGATCCTCTGGCAACGTGTGTTTAGACAACGATAGCGATGAAAGCTGAAGTACTCCTCATCGGGTTGTGCTTGCATGCACCTCTTACAGCGGCAGTTAAACCCATATACCTCTTTCAGGCGCTCTTGTCGGCTATACCAGGGCAAACAGTTAGCTTTATCTCCATAGCAGTAGGTGAGCTCCTCATTCACCTTAATATTGTGCATGGCAAAGCAATTGGCAACACCGCCATCAATTTTGATATGCATCGAACCTTCACAGGAATGATTGCAAAGGCCTAACTGGGGTACGTACGATGAAATGTTGAAGTCTACGTCAGAAAATAGATGCAGACAACCGCGCTTTAAATGATACGGCTGGTGCCAGAACCCTGGCTGTAGCAATGCTAACTCTTTGCCCTCAACTATTGAATGCACACATGTATAGAACACAAAATTTTTTCTTAACTGTGCCACACATCGGAAGATAAGCGCAGCAAGAACTACATGCCAGTGCTCCTTGCTGGCAGCTGTGCTGGACAAAAGCTGCTCATAGAAGTTAGTGTACTTAAACAAATATACTTGCAAGCAGTTGGCACGAAGTGCAAATATTCTTTCTTCCTCTGATTTTTTCAAATGTTTTATCATGGCCAGCCCCATATGCTGCGGATCATCATCATCATCACGACTGTGCTTGCCGGCTGCCAGTTCCATTAGACTCTGCCACAGCTGTTGCGCATTGGCGTTGGGAAGCGTGGACAGATGGCGCAGCCACTCCGGCATATGCACGAGCACAGAGCGTAGGGACAAGTTAATAATGCAAGAATCCATTAGATCTCGGCTATATAGTCCACACTCGTAACTGTGTATGGTGGCATGCAACTGACGACAGCGTCTGGAGCAGTAGACTACACGCTGATGGCATTCCGGGCACGGTATGGGTGCGCACATCAAGCTGGATGCGCACTGCTGGCAAATTGGAGTCATTGATGTGGGGGAAAAGCAACTGGCCTGCTCCTTGATTACAAGTTCGCCCTTCTTAATTTCCTCGGTTGCAACTAGGTAACGTCCTTTAGTACCAGCCTCCTGAACGCTGTGAAATTAAATTTATCACTAACATGATTAACTATTTACTCTTTGACTTACACTTTATGCCTCTTGGCTATCGCATCGTTTGCTGTCTGTGCTTCGTTTAAGGTTGGTTTGCTTTGCTGTGATGGGAGCTGTTGCTTAAGCTGCTCCAGTTGCTGGGAAAAGTTCTCATTGAGTTCCATTTTATCTAGGCAGCTCATGTGCTCGGCCAGCTTTTTAAAGTCTCCCATCTTCGAGGCACAAATTGCCTGACGCATAATTAACTTGCCCTGATTCTTCTTAGGGTAACCAAACTCCATAGCAGAGGCGCAGTCATCATATGCCTGCTGGTAATAGCCATACTCCAGCAGAGCCATTCCGCGATTGGCATAACCCAAGCATAGCTCCTCGAATGCATTTTCTGCTTCCATTATAGCCTTGGTATAAAGCTTACATGCTCCAAGCAAGCGTTCAGATTGGTTGGCCTTTGGATTGGTAGTCTTGGTGTTAAAGATTTGATTGCCTTGCTCACGCAGTTGACGCGATCGCTGAGCATAGTTTTCAACTTCATGGGGCTGTTTGCAATCCTCGAGAAACTGCAGCGTTAATTTGTTAAACTCACGTTGCCGTTTATCTGGTAAATTATGCAGAAATTTTATACTTTCAAATTCGTTCTTACATTCCCTGGGGAAATATATTAATGCGTTTTGTGTCATTAAGAAATTATGTAATCGTATCTGCGCCATTGTAAGAAATTGCTATGAATTGATTTCAGCCTGTTCAAGTAAAGATATTGTGTTGCACTTGCTTGTTGAATTAGAACTGAAGCTCTTCCAGAAATTGAGAGCTATAAGTAGGGGATGACCGTAAATATAAGTTGTCAGCTTTTAATTATTTGTTTATTCACAAACAATATCAATTACTACATACATACATACAAATATATAACATTAAATTTAAAGGGACTTTCCCTAAAATCATTTTTGATATACACACATATAACATACAATATTTCAAACATTTCTGTAACAGTAAGAGCTTTTAAAGCTTAAGAAATTCAAATCTACTTAACAGCTCAAAGTATAATAGTAATATATTTAGGTATAGTGCGCTTCAATGTAATCCTTGTAATAGTTGATAAATACTGTTTTGGTCTCTTCCCGAAGATATTCGACTGCAGCCAACATAGATTGCATTTCCTCCATGCCACATTTATATTTGCCCAAGGCAATGCAGTCCCATAGATAGGTCAGCTTGCTTGTATAAACGGTGGAGTAGCATCCCCACTGCACTGCTGTGCCATTTAGTAGATATTTGATAATACCCAAAAGCTGTCTATAGTCCGTATCATCCAACATGGAGCCGTCTGTAAATAGTTTGGTAAACAATATTATTACATGTTCAAGTCAAGTCACGACATTTCTAGTTTAGTTACCATCCTGAGCTGCAAAGCATGACTTGACGATCTCCTTGGCAATACTCAATTTCAAACTATTGTAGGCCAGAAGATAGTTCAGCTCGTTGAAGATTTTATATAGTTGTCGACGAATCTGAATTTCTTTGCAGCGATCTATCAGATCCAGAAACTGATTGTATTCATAAAGAGACTGTAACTCGCCGCATACCGTGCAATAAAGAGACATTGTGGCCTCTTCACTAAGCCACCAACACAAGTTCTCCATTTTGGGAGTTTGCTTGGGCACATACGTGCTAAAGCAACGCGGATTCCGGCAACGGTAACGATGAAAAGTCAAATAATCCTCATCGGGCTGCACACGCAAGCACTTTGTGCAGCGACAGCGAAAATTATAGTTCTTCTTCAACTCCTTCTCGCGCTCGCACAACATTGTGTTCCTGCAGTCTACGGTGTAACAATTGAAGATCTCCTCTCCCTCTTTAATATCATGCATGGCGTAACAACTCACGGCGGGTCCATCATATTTAATGCATATGGATGACGTGCAGGCGTGATTGGCCATACTTAGATTTGGCAAGTTCATGCACATGGCAACAATGAGCTTCTCAAACTTATGGAGAGCGCCTCTTTTCAGGTGATAAGGCCGCGTCCATAGCGTCGTCTGCAGCATCGCAAACTCGCTCCTCTCGAGATCTGGCATCACAACAGGAACTGCGCAGGCATTGACAAGCAACTGGCCTGCACTGCGTAGAATTAAAGCTCCAAGAACGACATGCCAGTCTTCTGCGGAGGCACTGGTGCAGTCCAGCAACTGATCATAGAAATTTGTGCTCTTGTAGAGAAGCGTTTGTAGTAAGTTTGCACAGAGCGTGTGGTAAGTGCGAATAGAATCCGTTGCAGGCAGTTTGTTTAAGTGCGAGGTCATACTCATGTGCATCCACTGAGGGTCTTGCTCTTCGTCAGTCATTTCCATAAGACTCTCCCACAGCTGTTGCGTATTGGCGTTGGCACGCTTGGCCAAATGGCCCAGCCACTGGGGCATATTTACAATAACCAAGCGCAAGGCCAGATACGAAACACCCAGGATTTCCACAAGCCCCATCTTGTAGGCGGCGCATTCAAAGCGATGTATGTCAGCATGTAACTGACGACATCGCCGGGAGCAGTAAACGGTACGTTGATGGCATAGCGGACATGGTATGGGTGTACACATCAAAGTGCATGCGCACTGCTGGCAAATCTGTATTTCCGATGTGGGCACAAAACAGAGAGCAGGTTCCTTAATTAAAAGCTCTCCTTTCATAATGCTCTCGGTGGCAACTAGGTAACGTCCTCTTATACCAACACCTTTAACGCTGTGAAATTAAATTTATCCATAAAATTGCTCACTCTTCTATCTCTTTGACTTACACTTTGTGCTTCTTGATTATTGTATCACTTGTTGTCTGTGCTTTGTTTAAAGCTGGGTTGCTTTGCTTTGATGGCACCTCTTTCTTAAGTTGCTCCAGCTGCTGAGAAAAGCTCTCATTAAGCTTCATTTCATCCAGGAAGTTGATGTGCTCCGCCAGATTTTCAAAGTCTCCCATCTTCGAGGCACAAAAGGCCTGACGCATAATAAGTTTGTGCTGATTCTTTTTTGGGTAACCAAACTCCAAAGCAGAGGCGCAGTCATCATATGCCTGCTGGTAATATCCAAACTCCTGAAGAGCCATGCCACGATTGGCATAACCCAGGCATAGCTCCTCGAATGCATTTTCTGCTTCCAGTATAGCCTTGGTGTAGAGTTCACATGCTCCAAGCAAGCGCTCAGACTGACTTGCCAGCGGATTGGTTGTCTTGTCGTTAAATATTCGATTGCCTTGCTCCCTCAGTGCACGCGACCGCTGAGCATATTTTTCTACTTCATGTGGTTGCTGGCAAGTCTCGAGAAATTCCAAGGTCAGCTTTTTAAAGCAGCGTGCTTGCTTGTCGGGCAAACTATGAATCAATTGAAATGTTACAAGCTCGTTCTGATGCACTGCATCGCCAGGAAAAGCAAGTAAATAACTTTGCTTGTTTAAAACATTCGACAATGCATCCATAACAATTTCTCTGAATAAGAAAGTTACTGCAACTGTTTTTGTTTTTATAACAGCTGATTGTAAACAGTTGTCGATATAAATATATCGCTGAATATATTATATAAAAAATATATATATTTCAATACACAGTTTAAGAAGCTTTATATATGAAACTTCTCAATGATATTATACAAATAATAAAAAAAAATGTTTATTTTGTTTTCTTATTGTTTTATTTATTATCGATATATCGTTGGTGCCATCGATACTTATTCAGCCATAGGCAACCCTATTCTTGTTATTAATATATAATTTATAATCATAAAAGAAGGAAAATAGGATAGTGCTATTAGCAGGAAAATGGACTTACAACAGTTGGAAGATGAGGCGCGTCAAGCTGCTCTGAAGGATATACAGAATATGCTGCAAAGGCCTGGGCAACTGGAAAAAGTGGAACAGTATCGTCATCGCATTTCGCGCAAGAAAGCTTCGGTGGAGGCGTTGCTCAAGACTGGAATGCAAAATCAGTTGGAGGGCGTGCGTGTGGGGTTAAAGCAGCTGGAGACATGCATGCAGGATGTGCGCGAGGTGCGTCGCCGTATGGGCGAGGTGGAACGCCTGTTGCAGGGCGTGCCCGAAGTATATGACGCACTTGAAGTGGTGCGTGAGGAGAACACAAAGCACTCGCAATACGCCACTGCCATGGAGAATTTAAAACATATATTCAATGTTGACGCCAGCGTCACGAAGACTATGGCGCTCATTGATGAGGACAAGCTGTTGCATGCGCATCAGTGTTTGGCCGACTTGGAGAACTCGCGCGATGATTTACTCTACGAGCTGCATAAACAGCCCAAACAGCATGCCTCCGATAAGATAACGCTCAAGCGGCACTTTGAAAAGGTGGACACTGTCTCGCAGGCGTTGGAGAAAAAAATACGCCTTATACTCAGTCGCACGCTCAACACGGTGCGCAAAAAGCCAACGGTTATAGTGACTGCTCTTCGTATTATAGAGCGCGAGGAGAAGAACGACCAGTTTGCCTTGCAGCAGCAGAAGGTGACAGGCTTTCTGCCGCCGGGTCGTCCAAAGGCTTGGCGTAAAATGATTATGGATGTGCTGCATGCAGCGGTGGGCACACGCATCGAAGGCTCCAAGCTGGAGGAGCGTGCAGACAATAAGATGTGGCTGGTGCGCGACTTAGAGATACTGCGACAAATCATTCTAGAGGATTTGCGTGTAGTTAAGTCACTTTGCGTGCCTTGCTTTCCGCCCCATTATGATATATTCAACGAGTATGTCAAGTTCTATCACGAGGGTCTCTCCAGCCACGTGCGTATACACAGATTAATTCCTGGCTTACTTTACTCAAAGATTTCTTTTAATTGCAGTTGGATAACATAGTGCGGTCGGGCCTGGAGGGCAATGAATATGTATCCATGCTGGCCTGGGTAACGCATACATACCCGGGCGCTGAGCTCATGTCGCATGCCGATCTCAATGTGGATGTACATAAGCTGGCGGGACCACTGCTGCGGCCAGAGCATCTGAAATCGCTGGAGAATGAATATCTACAGAATATGCAGCGTAATTATCAGGAGTGGATGACAAAAGCGGCGGAAACAGAGAAACAAGAATGGTTCTCGGAAATGCTGCCGGAACAGGATGAGCATTATTATCATACCTCGGCGCCGGTTATTATCTTCCAAATGATTGATCAGCATCTGCAGGTGACCAATACCATTCACCAGGAGTTGACCTTCAAGGCGCTTGTTATGAGCATACAGCAAGTGGAAATCTTTGGCCAAACGTATCTAAAGAATGTCATTGAGCTCAAGGAGCATCATTTTCGCAATCGTGATCAGATCAAGTACTTTACTCATTACATTATAACCATTGTGAACAACAGCCAGCAGATGGTGGAGCTGGCGCAGCAGATGAAACAACTCTATTGGCCCAAATCACGCACGGATCATTACGAGCACTTTGAGAAGCTGCTGTCGACATTCCAGCGCATACGCGCTCATGCAGCCAACTATTTGTTGGAGGAAGCCTTTCTAGATATGGAATGCCATTTTAACGACTTATTTACAGTCAAATGGCTGGCCAGCAGCATTGCCGTGGACACCATATGTGTCACGCTGGATGATTATTTCCAAGACTATAATCATCTGAGTCCTGCCAACTTTGAAATGGTCATTAATGAGGCACAAAAGCTGCTGGCCAAGCGCTACATACGCGCACTGCTCTCCAAGCGTTTGTCCAAGCCGCGTGCCGAATGCGATGCGATAACGCGCAAGATCAACAAGGAGGCCAAACATTTTAAGTTGTTCTTTGAGAAAATTGCGCCCAAGATGTCACTAAGTGATTCACCATTGGATTTGATAGCAACGCTCTCGGCATTGCTAAGCTCCGATATAGAGCTGCTGGTGCTGGACTTGCATACGCTGCTGGGCAGCTATCCGTCGCTAAGCGAGGATCAGCTAGTGCGTCTATTTTACATACGCAACGATGTGAAGGCGGCAGAGGTGCGCGAGAAGGTGCAGGATGCCATGAAGTCGAAGAAGGCTATGGTCAGCATAGCCAAGCAGGATTGCATCTTCAAAGAAATTGTTTTCAGCGACAAGCTCTGGTAGAACGAAGCACGGCCGCTGTCTCCCATTCCCATTCGCATTCCCATACCCATATCCATTGCCATTCCCATTGTTCCGCAGGCCGGTCAGCTGTCTCATGCTTTGGCGCGCTTTCGCTCAGAGCTTTAATGCGGCTAAAGCTTTCAGCATGTGCATGTCTTGAGCATAAGTATGGAGGGGAGTTGGCGCTTGAGCACGTTTCCATATGTTTTCTCAGTTTTGTTTGTGTCTGTATCATCGTCAGACCGCCGCCTCAGCAGCAGCAGCAGCAGCAGCAGTAGTTGCCAAGTGCAATTTTTTCAGTATATTTTATTTATGTTTTCATAGTGTAGTGAACTTTAAGTTGATTGTATAAATATATATAAAAATAAAATCAAACGAATGCCAAGTGCAAACCAAGTGCTTTATTAAATCTTGTGTGCAAATTGAATAAACAAATAAAGAAAGCAAAAGTGAAATAATATTGTTGGTGAGTGTCACGAGGCATGAATCGGGGCAGAGCAAGGGACGTAGTGCTGCTTATAAAAATTGTTGTTGCGGCAATTTTTGAGTGGAACCTTGAAATATTTCTTCTTACATTCTCTAAAAATCAATGCTGTGCTCTCTTTTCGCCAACAGGAGTTATATACATGTGCGTGTGTGTCTAAATTGTGTAACTTTGTTGTTGCTAAGAGGGTGAACAAGGGACAAGTAAAACGGTCCAGTTGCAAATTGCCAAAGAGCATTGCGTTGCGCTATGGCATATCCGTTCTTCAATCTATTAATAATATAGCAAGCTAACAACTGTGGGCGTGTGTAGTACACACATACATATGTACTTATGTTTGTGTGTGTGCTCTCAGCAAAAAGCGCCGTTATCAAAGCTTTGCCTAGACACACACACACACACACACACACATGCTCACATACGCCGCACACATTGTTTTCTTATCAAAGTAACGTAAACAGTTGCATTTTGCACTAGAGTGCAGTTCAAGTGAATTAATTATATTTTCATTTGCCATATGCAAATGTCTTTTGCATTCTGTTGTTGCTCAGTTTTCAATTACAGTATAACGGCAATTGCAATAACATTCATTGCACATGCACTTGCCGGCAAATGTTTTGTATGTGTGTGTGTATCTGTGTTGACACCCCCACCCACAAGCATGCACAGAGAGAGAGAGAGAGAGAGAGAAAAATATAAACAATGAACGCATTGCCGGTGCTTTGCTGCGTTTAGTGGAGTATGACGAATTCTTTAAGCTGTTTGTAACGCTAAATTTGTTATGCAAAATAAAAATAGTTGCTATAAATTTGTTTATTATTGATTGCAATAATATTTAATATATTGTGGGATAGCTCAGCCATAGCTTAGCCAATTGAACCTCTGTTTGTTACATAACTTTAATATACCCTATTTTCCAATTATTCAAATGGAACATACTTTGTGTGTACAACTTGTTGCTCTTTACTAATCAACTCTTAATTGCAGTGCTGGCTGTTAGAGAAACGTTAAGCGCTATGAATGAGACGCAGCTGGAGCAGAAGATTGTGGTCATTGGCGCTGGAGCATCGGGCATAGCTTGCGCTACAAAACTGCTCGAGTATGGCTTCCAGAACGTGCTCGTCGTGGAGGCTGAGCCGCGGCTGGGCGGACGCATACATACCATACCATTTGGCGAGAATGTCATTGATCTCGGCGCACAGTGGTGTCATGGCGAGCAGGACAACATAGTGCATGAGCTGGCCAGCAAGCATAACCTGCTCGAGTCCACTGGACCGGTGTATGAGAACTATCAGTGTGTGCGCAGCAATCGCGAGGTGCTGCCCGATAATGTGGCAAACAGGCTGAAAGCTATAGTGGGCGATTCGCTGGTGACGCGCCAGCTGGAGTTGCGCCACTGCAGCGGCTCGCTGGGCAGCTACTTGTCCAACAAGTTCTACGAGATGCTGCGCAAGCCCGAGAATGCGGATATAGATGAGGTTATTGCCGCCGAGTTCTTCGACAACTATCAAAAGTTTGAGAATTCTGTGGAGGCGAGCGATACGCTGGAGCAGGTCTCTGGCCGCGGCTATCTGGAGTACTGGGAGTGCGAGGGCGACATACTGCTCAACTGGAAGGACAAGGGCTATGTGGAGCTGCTGCGTCTGCTGATGCACAGTCGCGAGCAGCCGGCGGAGGAGCTGGGCAGCCTCGAGCAGCGCGTGCTCTTCAATACCAGCGTACAAAAGATTAACTGGAATCGCAACGATGCACGCGTGGAGCTGCAGCTAAGCAATGGCGACAGCTGTGTGGCGGATCATGTCATAGTTACGGTATCGCTGGGCGTGCTCAAGGCATCGCATCTGCAGCTCTTCGAGCCCAAGCTGCCCGTAGCCAAGCAGCGCGCTGTGGAGGGCTTAGCCTTTGGCACTGTGAACAAAATATTTATAGAATTTCCAGCTGCCTTTTGGCCAGAGGATTGGACGGGCTTCACCTTGCTGTGGCGGCAACAGGATCTGGCTGATATACGCAATACAGAGCGCGCCTGGCTGGAGGATGTCTTTGGCTTCTATCGCGTGAGCTATCAACCACGCATATTGGCTGGCTGGATCATCAGCGCCAATGGACGCCATATGGAAAGCCTTGCCAAAGAGGAAGTGCTTGCTGGTTGTCTCTATCTCTTTAGGCGTTTCCTGCACTGGCACATACCAGAGCCTGTGAACTTCTGCAGCTCTGCCTGGCATACGAATGCAAACTTTCGCGGCTCCTACAGCTTTCGCTCCATGGACACGGAACGCGTGGGCACGGGCGCCAGCGAATTGGCTGCACCCTTGACAGTGGTCACCATGACGCCCAGCTCGCCAGCGCGTCAAAAGTTTATGAAGCAGCAAAGCCGCTGCGATAAGCCCATTGTGCTGTTTGCTGGTGAAGCCAGCAGTGAACACTACTATTCCACTGTACATGGCGCCGTGGAGGCGGGCTGGCGTGAGGCTCAGCGTCTGGCGGAGTTCTATGGCTTGGCGGGCACACAGTCCGTTGCCAAGTCGCAGCTATAGCAAAGCGCTGCCGTTTGGTCTGCCCAAGATCAAGCCTAGTACTACTAATACCTGTCGAGATTTCAAAGATTACAAAATAAAAATGTGAGTAATTATCGTCTTCAATCAATAAAACTGAACAATATATGTACATCCTCGATAGACTTCATTATATGCATAAGTTCTATATAACATTTAAGACCCATACTATAAGTCGTGTGTGAAAATTTATGCTGAATTCTTGCTGCTAAATAAAGTTGTTTGAATCTATAGATGAAATATGAATTTGAATCTCTTCAATTCGATTTAGCAGTTTCAAAAATGTTTGCCTGGCACTTTGTTTCCGACATTTTGTTGAGAGCTTTGCATTTTAAGTAAACTAAAAATCGAGCTATGTGAAGGGTAAGTTGACGAAAGGCTTGTTTTGTTGTTTTTGTTTTTGGGGGGAGGGTCAACCTCTAAGCAATGAATTGTTTTAGTGCATACATTTTGAAATATTTCCAGTGCTTCAACTGCTTGAAGGACAAGAAGCAAACACCACACGATAAATTCCATGCGCTCAAAAATAAAGATCCAAAGCAATTGAAGGGATATATACACTCGGAACCCAATATAGTAATAGTCGGAGCTGGCGCCGCGGGCTTAGCGTGCGCTGTGGAATTGAAGGCGCATGGATTCGAAAGTGTGCGCATATTGGAGTCGTCGGGTCGTGTGGGCGGACGCATACGCACTATGAAGTTTGCGGATAATTATGTGGACTTGGGTGCACAGTGGGTGCATGGAGAGCGTCAGAATATTGTCTTTCAGATGGCCAAGGGTAAGGAGCTGATGGGCTCAACGCGTGAGCTGTTTTTGCGCTTGGAGTGGATACGCTCCAATGGACAGCGACTGACGAAATCTCTGTCTAAGAAGCTGCTCAATGTGATGACCCACATCTTTCAAATGCGACATAAGGATCTGGCCGAGTTCAATGGCACGTTTGGTGAATATTTGGTGGACAAGTTTACGGAGGAAATGTCGGAGCCGAGTGCGCAGAAAATCGATCGCGAGGTGGCGGCGGAATTTCTGCGCACCTTCAAAAAAATGGAAGGCTCAGCTGTGGACACGGACATGTCTGCGGCTGGCTTCGAGGACTTTCATGCCTGCCACGGCGACAGCCTCATTAACTTTCGCAATAAGGGGTAAAGCTCTAAAGTTAAAGCGCCGCTGCCTATGCTTAATAAACAAACGATAGTCTTGCTTTTGTTGCAGCTATCGAGCATTTCTGCATTTGCTGGTGGAGGGCGATGACATGAACGAGCTGGGCCTGCTGAAGGATTGCGTGGAGTTCAATGCGTGCGTAACCAAAATCGACTGGGATCGCCTGGACGGCACAGTGCAGCTGATAACGGATAAGGGTATAACGTATGAGGCGGATCATGTGGTTGTCACTGTCTCCCTGGGCGTGCTCAAGCAGAATCCGCAACTCTTTGAGCCGCGCTTGCCGCTGCCCAAGCTGAGGGCCATCAATTTTATGGGCTTTGGCACAGTTACCAAAATATTTGTAGAGTTCAATGAGCCCTTCTGGCAGGACAACTGGCCAGGCTTTAATGCCATGTGGCGCACCGATGATATGTATCAGCCGCAGCTGGAGTGGGTGGCCGACATCTATGGCTTTCATCGCTATCCCTTTCAGCCGCGTGTGCTGCTGGGCTGGGCCGCCGGCCCACACACCGACACCATCGAGAGCATCGATAGCAAAATGCTGGCGCAGGGGGTGCTCTACATGCTGCGCCGCTTTCTGCCCAAGCTGAAGATACCGCAACCCAAGCTGGTGACCACCAGCAAATGGAGCAAGGACCCAGCATACTTGGGTGGCTACTCCTATCCCACATTGCTGTCCAAAAGCTATAACGTAAGCGCCATGGATCTGCTACAGCCTTGCAATCTGATGGCCTATGAGTCCTACGAATTGCAACAATCCTTTGTCAGCATAATGCCCATGACAGTGCGTCCCATACTATTGTTTGCTGGCGAGGCCACCAGTCCGCATCATTTCTCCACTGTGCATGGCGCTGTCGAGACGGGTCTACGTGAGGCTCGACGCCTTATCGGCTACTATATGAAGGACAACTACTAAACCGAGTCGAATTTTCAATTGCATGTATATATTTTTTTAATTAAATGCTTGACACTTTGCCTGACGCCTTACTGCTCTCTTATGACTTGTGGTTTGAAATCCGGCTGCGTGGCCTTCTGCAGGGATTCCGCATAGAGCGGCAAGCGCTGCGTCTGACGGAAGCCCCAGAAGTCCTTGACCTGGCGGCACAGATTCAAATCCAGCTCCGTTACAAGCAAGCCATCGTTGCAGCGTGACAAACTCTGCAGGATACAAAAGGTTAGTATAATGAAAAGCAGCTAATATAAGCTGAAGCTTACGGGTGTTCTGGAACCGTCTGGTGCTGCAACATAGGTGGAGCCATAGAAGGGACCAAAGTCCTTGTGCGCCGGACGTCCATCGCCCGAGGTGTATTCGTTGGGAAATTGTTCAGTGCCCACGCGATTGATGGGCACAGTAAAGTAGCTATTGGCAATGGCTGCATTACGCGCCTCAATGCTCCACAGCGGCTCCGACAGACGTCCAATGGTAGCCGAGGGATTGAACACAATCTCTGCGCCATTGACGCCAAACATCATCCAATTCTGCGGATGATGACGACCATAGCAAATGTTTATGGCCAGTTTGCCGAACTCGGTCTCGAACACTGGATGCCCGGTGTTGCCCTCCAGATAGTAGGTGGACTCATTGAAGTCACCAACGCGTGGTATGTGATTCTTGCGATGCTTGCCCATAAAGCGTCCATTGTTGGAGATGACTACAGCAGTGTTCCAAATGGTGTCGCCATGCGCCGCGTCCCTTTCCAATATAGAATGTATGATGACCATGTTGTAGGCTTGAGCCAGCTCGGAGAGCATTTTGGTAGTGGCTCCAGTCTCAGCTTCCTCCGCAAACTCACACCAGGGGAACTTTTCACGCGTGCAGAAAGCAAAGGGCATGGCTGTGCAATTAAATGGAGGATTAGTTTATGGCTATATAAAGCAATGTGCTGCTTACTCCAAGCCTCCTGGGTGCAGACAATGTTGCAACCCGCCTCCGCCGCCGCCTTGATCATCGCCTTCACCTTTTGCCAAATGCCCTCGCGCTGCTGCTCGATGGGCGCATCTGTGGGCAGCGCAATGGAGTTTTGTATGGCACCCACACGCACCAGGCGCGACTTGCGCAGTTGCTCCTTCTGCGCCTTGAAGCGATAGCCCTTGATTTCAAAGCCATGCTGCTCCGCAGTAGCAGTCGCCGCAGCCGGCAGCTCCAGCGTCAAGCTTTAAAGAGAGAGCACAAGCTTAAGTAAGAGCTTATATGTTTTGCCATTGCCTTTTGCACTGCGCTACGTAAACATTGCCGTTTCTCTTATGCGTATTTCATTTATGTATCTGCGTCTTTTGTTTTGCTCATTGATTTTTGGCCATAAGCTTTTTTTACGAGCTACGTCAAACGCGGCGTATACGTGAGGCTTTCTAAATTTAAAATTTTAATGTGCTTAATTGATAGCGGGAAATATATCTATGAGGAATATATATGCAGCGTTTAGCAGATTTTAGCACAAGCGCTGCAAGATTATAGAATTTTAAACTCACTCCTCCTCCACGCCGTAGAGTATGCGCTTGACCTCCTTTAGCTCTGCAGCGGGCAAATGCTTTTCCAAGCATTCGTCAAGACTCTTTAAATCAAAAGCGGACATCGTTTATAATCTGTGTGAGGGGAGCGATGACAAATTGAATTTATTATTTTCTATATAGAACAACTGCGAACCGCTCGCGTTTGCTGCTGACAACGGAATGTCTACGATCTAGCATTGGCAGTGAGCGCTGACGCCAGCGCTGACGTTGACGTTGACGCGCTCGCGCTGCTTGACCTTATCTATTGAGAGCGAGAGCGCGAGCGATTGAGAGCGATTGCTGAAATCAGCTGAGCTTTAACCCACAAGTGGTTGACACAGCGCATTAAATGCAAGTAAACTAAATTATTTCTTTTGTGCTCTGATAATACGCACATTTAGTTAACTTAGTTGCTATCTAAATACAACTAAATTTATGTGTAGTTATTTTAAAAATATAGCTGCTTTGTTTGTTTACCTTTCTTTTTAGAACACTACACTACATTGTATGAACTTATCAGCTGAGTTTGCTAATCTTATTAGCATTTCAAATAAGTTGTGTGCATGTGCTTAAAATAAAAAATAATAACACTTGCTTAATACGCTATAACTATCAAACTAATATGCACATTTAATCACGTAGCTTGTATTATTATTAAAAATGCACTTTTCTGTTTGTTTTTTTTATATATATTTAATACATGGATTTTTGTTGGACATAATCGTTTGATTAAAAATAAATTGTTGTACATCATATATATATATATATATTAACATATTATTTTGTTATAATTTTGTTGGTTACATTTTGTTTAGTTCAATTAAATATACATAATTTGATTTTCAATTTAAATATAATTTCTTTTTAAATGTTTTTAGTGTTCTTTTTTTGTTTTTGTTATTGTATTCTTTTCATTGTTTTCACTTTTACGCAAAAAGGTACATGTCGTGAAAAGGACTAACGCTGGACAAGTAGCGTCCGGCAGGACCGTCTAAGGGTAAATATAATATATTCAACTCTGGCGTGCCCCCACTCTCTCTCTCACTCTCTCTTTCTTTTTCTTGCTGTCTAACTAAATGCCTTGCAATGTTGGCAACTAACTGTACATTTAGCTTTAGTTTGTTGTGTGTTGTGGACTTTGTCACTTGGCTAGCAACAAAATACGTAAATTAAACAGTTGGCTAAATTCGTATGGCAAATACTTTGGTGTTTTTCTCTTATTTTTCTGCTGCTTGTGAGCTCTACTGCACCCACATGGATGGCGCCCAGAGCGGCTCGTTCTCCAGCCGCTGCACATGTTGCACCAACTGCTCAAAGGCATTCAAGAGCTCGCCATTGATAATCTCCACATCGAAGAAGTGGCCATGAAGGAAATCAATGCGCTCCGCCGACTTGAGCATATCCTCGAACTCCTCGTCTGTAAAGCTGCGCGCATTGGCCTCATCGAAGGTGGACTTGGCACGCGCTTCGGTGCGCGTGGATTTGAGCAAAGCTAGCTCCGGTGGTTTAATGTGTATAAGGAATGGTTTCAGCTGTGCCGTGCGCAGCGTCTTGATCGCCTGATAATGCGGACTCAGCACACAGACGCAGCCCGCATTGACAATCGACTTGACGCTCTCCGCGGAGGTGCCATAGAGATGACCCTTGTACTCTCCATGCTCCACAAACTTGCCCGCTTCAATGTCTGCATCCATTTTATCACGCGCTACAAAGATGTACTCGCGTCCAGCGACCTCGCCTGTGCGCATGGGACGCGTTGTGTCTGTCAGGTGAGAGAGCAAATGCTTGAGAGGCTGTTTAAATAGCTGGCGGCTTTACTTACATGGCACTGGACTGCGAAACTTTTCCGGATCACGCGCTATAAGGCGTCGACGCAGCTCGTTGCGACCTACGCCGGGTGCGCCAATGAGCACGACAGGACGATAGACGCCAGGACGTGGATAGAGCTTGGCCACCTCCTCGTATGTGGCAATGAGCTCGCGATCAAAGTCATCGTTCTCTGTCAAATCGTACATGATCTTTTTAGTCTTGGGCTGGCGGCAGGAGGAGCTGCTCTGGCTATTCTGCAGGCGGGGTGAACCAGGCGGTGTGGTGTTGCACAATGAGGCGCAGGAGCCCGCTGATGAGTTGATGTCAATGAAGGAAGGGTGTATAATGTGCGTGTGTGTGTGAGGCGAGAGTTTGAAATGCAGGAAGCGAGAGGTTAGGTATGTACACAATACTTACGCTTCGAGTCCAGTTCGCTGCCCTCGCGTTGAGTACGCTCATGCAGGATGCGACGCTCCTGCAGCGCACGACTTGGTATGAGGCCGGCACGCGCAGAACGCTCATGATCCTTGCGTGCCTGCCACCAGTAGGCATCATCCTGCGCCACTATATGCAGCACATCGCCGCGCTGAAACGCCAAGCCCGCCTCCTTGCAGGGTATATAGGGATCAATGTCCGGATTGTAGTCAAAGTGCGCGCGCACACGCACCTTGGACTCACGCTGTGCGCCCTTGTTGTCGGCGGGCACAAGCTTAAAGGTAATGGTGCCCTCGGAATTTTGCTGCAGGAAATATCCATTTTAAGTCGGTAGCTAAGCTTGGAGTGGCTACTTACCAGTATGGTGAGCACATCGCCTGGCGTCTTGCCCTCCACATTAATGCCATTCACCTCGATGACCTCATCGCCCACATGTATGAGTCCCGAGCGATCTGCAGCGCCGCCATGCATGATTCTGGCAATGATTATCTTACCCGTTTCCTCATCCGTTTTAATCGTTGCGCCCTAAAAGTAGGCAACAAATATTTTACTAAACAGCCGCATTCGCTTGAGCGTGCATATTTATGTGCATGTATCTATGTGTGTGTGTGTGTGTTTATGTATGTGTATGCATGTGTGTGTGTTGTATACAGAACAATGTGATTTGTTATTGTGTTGTTTGTTTGTTTGTTTGTTGTGCCAAGTTGAAGCATCAGCTTTAGTTTGATGGTTGAACTATACAGTAAGGACATTATTTACTTACAACAATCGGTTCCGCACTTTGTGCTCCTGTCTGTGTTTATATTTTATTTATATAGTACATGTATATTTTCAACATTTTTTTTAATAATAGAATTTATGCAATTTCGATTTCATTCGAATTGTTTAAACGTAAGCAAAATTTACAAAGAAACACACAATTTGTTAGCGTAAAGAATGTGAGTAGAGAGGCATGAGCGATAGAGACTATGAAATGAAAGCGCTGATAGGAGCAATTGGCAATGAGGGAAAATGAAACGTTAACTGCAGCACACAAGGCACACAATGAAGAGTATGAAAGAGAGAGAGAGAGAGAGCGGGACAGGCGACAGTCTATGGACATGACAATGACAACGCAAATGTGGGCATGAGTAAGCAAAGTTTTCAACTACTTTTGATAGCTGCTTGCTTTGTAGCACAGTGTACACTTACCAGCGGCTCATTGCTCTTGACCAGCTGCACTATCTTAATTGTTTCCTCATCCTCGTCCATTTCAATTGGCACCTCTGGCAGATGCGGATAAAAATCCTTTTGCGCAATGGCATCGTGTGCAAACAACAAGTGCTGCATATATAAATAAATTAATTAATATGCCAAACGCTAACGCATTAGTCTCACCTGCACATGCGAGTTCTGCAGCACATGAAAAGCTTCTTTGCACTCCTCGCTCAGATGGCAGCGCTGGGAAAGCTGCTCCAGCACTTCGTAAAGCACCTGAGCAGAGGTGGAAAGCACTGGCGCCAGACGCTCATCACGCCCCACCTTGGCCACCTTGGTGTGCACATTGACCAGCGCATTGAGCTCCTTGGACTCCAGCAGCGCCTTTAGAAAGTCTATTTCCTGATCATTGTTAAGATTATCGGATTCCTTTAAGCTCGTTATAAGTCTGGATAGCGCTGTTGAAATAAAATGTCAATTTAAAGTGCTCACAGTTGATTGATAACTGCTTACCTGGATCCCAATTAATGTCGGAGGCCATAACTGCAGCGGGCATGCTACAAGCGGCACTGCAACAATATAACTGTAATATAAAGCATATGTAGCGTCTTGGCAAACTTTTTGTAAATCAATAAACTCAATTTGGCTGCTGAAAACTTTTTGTAAATAAGCTCATAAAAAAGACGACATTAATGGACATGTTGATGCGTGTCGAAAAACAATTTCCAGTGGGTGGCTCAGGCTCAGCCTATTGCCTTGACGTCAGTCAAGTTGCCAAAAGGAAACATAAACATAAAATGTAATCGAGTGTGTGTGTGTGTGTGTATTAGCATAACAATACAGTTTTGCGACTGGCTGGCGACAGTTTGCTGTTGTTGTTGAAAAGCAAATGCAATTAGTTGACATTAAGCTGCTGCTGCTACTGTTGAGGCTGCTGCTGTTCCAGTTGTGCGCTGATTTATGCAGCAACTGCCTTTGGCAGTTGGCCAGCGCCTGTCCGGGGGTCAACTTGATTAGAAAGCGCACAATTTATGGTCACTTTCACACACACAAACACATTGTTGTTGCCACTTTGTTGCATAAGCAGACAACTGCATACATTAAGTGTTCAATGGCTGCCACCTTCCTATTGCAACAAGCACACACAGCTTTGTGCAATGTGGCGGCAAATGACTGCGCTGCTTTTGCTTTGCTTTGGACAGCTGCCAAGCGGACAGACGAAAGTTCAGTAGCTCGTTCAGGGCTTGAACTCTTTTTTTATTTTCTTGACACGCTATTGTTGGCGTGCGCTCATTAGCAGCAGCTATGCTAGCTTGGAGGCATGCCGCAAATTAATGTCACACCCACACCAGCACACACACACACACAGACTTGGCTGGAAATAGGCGCCAGCGAGTTGAACCTCAAATGACATTCGCATGTTTTCCCAGCACACAGGACATACGCACTTCAATTAATCAATCAATCGAGTCCTTGACAATGCTCAACAACAAAATGTTGCAATTGGCATGCGTGGGTGTGTGTGTGTGTGCTCTACTTTCAATTTCTTGTATACCAAGCATATAAAGCCTGACCTTGAACTACATACTCATGTGTACACTGTAAAATTTAAGGGGGGAGGTGGGAGGACAACAACAGAAATGCGTATTTTCCGTGAAAATTGCAACGTCAGCAAAGTCTTTGTGCTGGGCGTAACAATTATATGGTCAATTGTTAAGTCCAGTTAGTTTGCAAAAGAAAATAAAAATAATTACGGGAAGCGCTACAACAATGTCAATGCTTAATAATAGAGGTCTTTAGAAATTTTGCTATAATAAAGAAATTAAACTTAGTTTCAAAAACATTAATAGATTGCAAACTGTAACTGAATCTATGGAACATAGACAAACTTGCATTGCGTGTTGCAAATTGCAAAATCGCTGTCTCTACAGCTAATGATGCCACAAGCTCTATTTGTGTATCGTGTTGCAATTACGCTAATTGCACGTTCTGCAACAGGACTCCAGACTGTAACAAGTGCTGCAAGTTTGTCTGCCTTGAAAATGACACGCTTGCTATTATCATTGTTGTTGTTGCTGTAGATAAACGCACATGTCTTGTGTCGTGTCAATAGGCCGCAGTAAAGGAAGCCATTGGGCTCATAAGATAAGACAGGTAATGGTAACACAATCTGCCAGCAACAAGAGCAGGTGTGGGTGAGAGTGAGCACAACAAAGAGCGAAAGTAAAAAGAGCAAAAGGGGTTGTTAAAATTTGAATTTTCACGCTTGTTGTTAGTGCAGTAGACGTTAAAATTGCGAACAGCTGGTCACACTGCTGAGAGCGCAAGAGAGCGCGTCGAAGAGAGCCTAAGAGCATGCTATGCATTAGCCAAAGAGCAAACTTTTGTTTCAAACGAAAAATTCACTTGTGTGATAATAAAAGTATGTAAAATATATTTCTGTTAGCCAAGTTTCTATATGGTTACCTGCTACTTAAGTTATTTAATTATTTTTGTTTTTGTTTGCACACACGCGTTGTTTATGCTGTAAATATATTTTGTCAAAGCTTTTTATTGTTGTTGCTGGCTGGCGACAGATGCTTTGTTTTATTTTTAAACACACCAAATAACACAACACATTAATATTAGTTGCCTATGAGCCTATGAGGCATTGCTTTATAATTTGTTTGGCTATTTTTAGGCTTTAGCTCCACTGTGCCCAGTTGTGCTACTGGCCTAAGCAAATTATGCTACGCTAATGTTTTTTTTGTTTAAGAACTTTTTGGCAACTTTTGACCCTGCCGGGGCCAACACTTGGACAGCAAATGCGCGCTTGCAGACTCTGGTGCGTATACAACGCCACAGAGAGACAGCGAAAGAGAGTGAGAGAGAGTGTGTGCGTGTGTGTTTGCGTGGAGAGAGCGCGCGAACATTCAAATTGTGCAGCAAACACAAAAAACGTAGCGACTGCAGCGAGCGACCGACTCGAACTGAGACAACACTCTCGAACTATCTGCCTGGCTGACTGCCTGCCGAGTCTCCATTCAGAAACAGCACCCCGTCTCCGCCCCTGCGCTTGGGGGGGGTTGAAAATGCGCATGTCAGCAAAGCGTATGCGAATATCAAAATATACAACAAACCATATACAAGTGTGCGCTTACATACAGGGTGACTTTTATGCTTTGGTTTTATTCTCAGAGAACTTAAGAGTACAATTTACGGCTTAACCCAGCAGCGCAGCACCGCCCAAGCCGCCGAGTGCGCCAAAGCCACCACCGCTTATTCTCTTATCGTAGCGTGCACGAAAGCCGCCGCCGCCGAAACCGCCAGCTCCAAATCCGCCCAAGCCGGGTGCAAATCCGCCTTTAAAACCGCCAGCACCAAAGCCGCGTCCTCGCACTCTAACAGTCTCGCGATAGCTGCCGAATCCGCCCAAGCCTGCTGCGCCGCCAATACCGCCCACTCCGCCAAAGGGTTGTGCGTTAGCCGTCAGCAGCGCTGCTATAATCAGCAGCAATGTAATTTGGTAATAGCTCATCTTAGTCTTATGGTTGTTAGCGCTGTGTGACGCCAGCGGCAGCTGCCTTCGCTTTTTATGCAGCGCCACTTGTTTGCTCTGCTGCGTCATCCAAATGTCCCAAAAAACAAATTCCCCCCTGCCCCACTCGAGTGCTGTGTTTGTTGATATATTAGCCAAACTATGATTTGCTGTTGAGTACGCACCACTGTGCACGTGGCCAGGCGCCGATGTTGGCCTTCAGTACGTTGTTATGCGTTAGTTAAAGTGTGAAATGCACCGAGAGAAATTTATAGTTTATATGAAACATCAGTGATCATGGCACAGTGGTTAAATTCTTGAAATGTACAATGCTTTAATAAAATGCTGATCACTAGTTCTTAACTGCTGAAATTACTGTTTACTAGTCAAGCAGCTCTACTTACTCTAGTAACTCCTAGCAATGTTGTAAATCATTTCTTTAAGTTGGAGTCTAGTTACTAACTATTTTCTCGCAGTGTCTGTGAATGAACAACATTAGAATTTGGCTGGCAATGACACTAACTCAAGTTATTGGGGAATTTTGGCAGCTACAACTGTAAATTGTTAACATAAACACGAGACTCCTAACAATGTTGGTCTATTAATTAATTTGCATAAATAACCAGCCGGCAAGCCTAGAAGATTCACAGTCAAACATCAAACATGTACCGGCTAACAGTTAACCTACTGCTCATCCTGTTGTCCATAGGACTCTTGGATGCCACGCCCATTGTCAACGCTGACCAGCAACTTGTGCGCAAAACGCGACATCTTGGCGCACTCCTCGGCGGTGGCATTGTAGGCGGAGCAGTGGGTGGAGCTGGCGGTGGCTACGTTGGTCCGCCCGCTATACAAACAGTGCCCGTCGTTCAAAACGTTCCCGTCATAACAACAGTGCCAGTGGTAACTCATATACAGACAGCAGTTCCAAGTTATGGATATGGACCAAGCTATGGCTACGCACCAAGAAGTCTTGGATATGGTGGGCTGGGAGGACTGGGCGGCTTGGGCGGCGGAGCAGCAGCTGGCGGCTTCGTTGGTGGCGGCATTGGATTCGCCAAGTTTAAAGGGATCGGCATCGGCGGCCTCTTCGGTTAAATAGGCTTACAAAAGTAAACAATCAATAAATTATTGCTCTTAAGTGTTTCGAGTTGAATTCAAGTGTTTTCTTTGGCTTCAGCGCTTTTGATGATGCAGCAGTTTTTATTTTTTCTAGTTTTGCGTTTGTTTGTGCTCGCGTTTCGTTTTACATTTGCAGCTTATGCTTGTTCATATTTATTTTTCCATAGCTCAACAAAGACAACAAAAAGTAATAGATAGAGAAAAAACAAAAATCTATGTCTATATTGTTTACTTGTGTGTGTGTGTGTGCTAAACAAGCAACTAAAAATGCGTTTAATAGGATCAATAGCAGGCGCCTAAGAGCGAGTACAGTGGTTGAGTTGTATGAAATTTCAGCTTAAAAATAATTAAATGTTTTTAAGAGCAGACAAAGTTATTCATTGTGGTAATTTAATAGGTTGCATGTGTTCAAATTGTTGAATAAATTGAAGAATTGCAGAGCTTGAGTTAAATTTCTGAAAGGAGCTGCAGAATAGTTTGGTTTATACTCACTCAACAAAAAATTTCAAAGAATTCGAATAATGCTACATTTTAGAAGTTTAATAAAAAACTAAAAAAATACTTTATACTGAAGAGTGTGAAAATTTTGTTATCTATGCAATCTATGCTATCTTCAATAAGCATAGAAGCGCTTCCAATATCTTAATAATTATATTCTTTTTCTTAATTCTTGTGTTGAATCAAAATGATCAATTTACAATTATTTTTGTTCCATTTTGCCAATTGCATAAGTTTTATTTATGTCTGTTGCCCACTGTATGCCAATCAAGCACTTCCGCATCGATCCATGAACATTACCCCAACTGGCACTCAAATTGGTTTGATTTCAAGCAAACAACTTAAACTTTAAAGCGTAATTATTAATGGCTCTTTTGTGGTGTGGTTCCCAATAAATAATACCAAATTCAATGACAAACAACAAAAGCCAATGAACCAGCCGCACAATTGCAAGTCCAGCTAGTATAAATGAAACTTGGACTTGAAGCGTTGGCTTTAGTGCTAAACAAAATTTGCAGCTGGTATGGAATATTCAAAGCTATTTTTGCTGCTCTGTCTGGCAGTGGTGCTAAGTGCTGCAAAGGCAGTGGAGCAACAGGCAGAACTAGAGCCAGTTGAGGCTGTGGAGCAGCTGCTGGAGGTTAGCAATGCAGCACAGCCAGAGGAATCAGTGGAGAGCACGCGTAAAGTGCGTCAATACTTTGGCCCACCACCGCCGCCGTACTTTGGACCTGCTTATCCTTATTATGGAGGTGGTGGCTTCGCTGGCGGCTTTGCTGGTGGCTATGGTGGATTCCAGCGTACGCGTGTGGTAACTCGCACACGTTATCGCGGCGGTTTCGGCGGCTTTGGTGGCGGCTTTTACGGCTAAAATGGAATGCGTTTGATTTGGATATTGAATATAAAAATGTGATATTTTATAGTGCAATAAATATGTTTATGTTGGCTTAAATCAAGCAGACTTTGAATTTATGTTGTGAAAGTTGCTCAAAGGCACTATAAGTAGTTGGCCAACGCAACTAACTGGGCTTAAACATGTGGCGTTGTTTGCTCTTGCTCTGGTTGCTGTGCAGCGCTCAAGCTTTATCTGAACTGGAGTATGATGTTAGAGTAGCGCCAGATCCTACAGGTAACTAGCATATATAATAGCTAAAGTACATATAAATTGTTGTGCTTTGTAGTCAAACCAGCTGCTTTTGCCTTGTGGCGCAACTTTGTGGGTCAAGTGCGTCAGACTTTGAGACGTTGGCAGCCACGCAGCACCACACGCATGCCCACTGTGCAGACTACGCCGGAGCTGCAATACTACGGCGCGCTGAGTGCCAAGTATCAATTAAACAAATATTAATTTAGTTAGTTTATTAACTTTATTAGCTTAGTCTATGGCTTAAATACAAATTTATGACTACGGCTTAGCGAAAGTGTTTGTTGAAGAGTCCTTTGAAGCCACCCAGACCGCCGAAACCGCCGTGTCCTAGCCCACCAAAGCCGCCAAAACTGTGTCCCAGACCGCCCAGTCCACCCAAACCGCCAAAGCCACCAAATTTGCCGCCTAAGCCGCCACCAAAGCCGCCCAAGCCCAAGCCACGTGCTGCGCGTTCATTATCAGTCTCCGGCTCTAGATCCACATCCACATCGATTAGTGTTAGCGGCACTTCCTCAGTCTCGCTGATCAGCTGCAGCGGCGCCGCTTGGCAGCAGCCGAGCACACAGATAAGCAGGCAGAGCGTTAGGAACTTCATCTTCTTTGGCTGTTGGCTTTGGTCAACTTGATGGTCTATGCTGAGCTTGCTATGCTTTATATATGAGCGACAACTTCTGGCCAACTTCTGAGCCTACTTGCTAATTGGCAGCGTACATAAGAAAAGATTATATACTTTCATTCATATTAGGCTTTGGTAAGGGCTTGGCTGCTGCGCTTGAGCAGCGTTTGCTTAGGTCTTTAGCTAGACTTTTGTGGTTACATCATGTTTGTACAGTTATTTACCAAGCGTTCAACTTGCTCTTGAAATGACCTTAACGCAGCAACAAGTGTGATTGCTTAGCTGGTTAACAATTTTTGGCAGCTGTTAATGTAATTGTTGAGAAATTGGCAATGAAACCAGGCAGTTGGCCAAGATAGGCCTAAGACAGTAATTTATTAAATTATTTGATTTAATATTGAAGCATTGAGTTTACGAATTTAAGGCAAAGAACTTGAGTTGACAATGTTTATTTTATTTAAATTATACATTATAAATATTTAAAGTTTTAATAGTAAGCTCAACATCTTGTTTGCAGCATAAGTTTGCGGCTTCTACGCAACTGTTTTCTGTAGCGACGTGGGCGTGGCTGTGCGCGTTGCCACAGCGGCGCATTGAGGCTAATGCGTGGTCGCCTCACTAAATCCTGCACAAAGGCGCGCGACCAAATGAGTGGATCCAAGCTTGGATTATAGTTGGCAGCCTGTAGGCCCCACCAGGGTTTGGCCTCGCCTTTAGGCAGCAGCAGCATCAGCAACAGCAGCACTGAAAGCAGCAACAACAGTTGCTTCTGGCAGCTGCGAGCTGCTGGCGTGTAAGTAATTTGCTGTGCAACTGGCATGGCAAGTAATTAGTAACTGTTGCAACTTGGCTGCAACGCAGTACGTCTTATATGCCACACAGGCCAGGTTGCGCCTTTGTCTAGAGCAAACAAAAGATATTCTGTAGAGCTGTTATCAATGGGAACACAGACGTGTTGTAAATCAGTCTGAGCACCCTTTTTACCTGCCTGCCATTTCACTTTCTCACTTGAAGCAATTTGTTCGCCATGCCGAGTGATTTGTCAACAGTTTAGCCTTGCACTTGACACAGCGCAACTGCGCGATAGAGCGAGAGCGAGAACGAGCGAGCGACGCGAGCAATTAGCAGTCGAGACAAAGCGTGAAATATGCGCCAGGCCAAAGCCTGCAACCAGTTTTGCCGTTGAGGGCAGTCGCAGCCGTAAGCTAAGTCCCAATTGGCACACTTTCGTCTAACTGCAATTGACATATATGCCACAAAGCTGCCTGCCACATGTGGCAAAGTAGCACAGCCTAGCAGCGCATAAAAGCCACTGCGCAACGCCCAAGCCAGCACAGTAGCTAGGCCAAGTTCTAACCAAGATGAGCTGCAAATTGTTGTGCATGTTGCTGCTGCTCACGCTGCTGCTGCTGCTGGCGCAGGCAGCACAACGACAACGCATACGCTTGCCCGACGGCTACAACATGCGACTGGGCGGGATGCCTACGCGATTTGTGGGCAAGGGCGCCTACACTTTGGCCGGCAAGCGAGCAACACACTGGCAGCCGAAGCGAGAGCAACAGCAATCAGTAAAACGACAACAGCAACAGCCACAAGAGCAGCAGCAGCGAAAACAGCAACATAGACAGCAGCAGCAACAGCTAGAGCGACAGCAGCAACATACCCAGCAGCAGCAACTGCTAGAGCGACAGCAATTGCTCCAGTGGCAGCCAAATAAAAACTGAATTTTTGCTTATGCTGCGGTTAAAATGTTTATGTACTTTAGCTAAATAAATAATTTCAATAAATATCATCATTATTTAATTAATAGGCGGGCGCATAGCTATGCGTATTGCGCATGCCATCAGCTGCTCCATGCACATTGCTGGCGCCATAAATACTTGGCAGTGGCATGCCCGCCGCCTGTCCATAGAGTCCATTTGCTGCACCTGCTCCCAGCTGACCATAGATGCCATTGGGATTGCCAGCAGCTGCCAGTTGGCCAAACATGCCAGCAGCGCCTGCTTGGGGATAAAGACCCGCAGCGCCTGCTTGTGGATAAAGACCTGCCGCGCCTGCTTGAGGATAGAGACCTGCAGCACCGCTCAAGCCCTGCACATTGGCCATGTTGATGATGTTGTTCAGCGCGGCAAAGCTATCCACATTAGGTGCGCCTGCTGCAAATCCAGTGCCCAGCTGCTGATTGCCGTACATGGGCTGGCCGTACATGTAGCCAGCGTTCTGCGGATTGCCTGGGAAGCCGCCGAGACCAAAGTTAGCGCCTGTATTGAAGCCCAAGCCAAGATTGGGATCGCTGTAGCCTGGATAGCCATTAGCTATGTTTGTTTGCAGTCCGGGCATGCCTAGAAAGGGCGCGCCCGCTTGTGCGCCTGCACCGTAAAACAAGCCCGGATAGTTGGGATAGCGTGTGAGGCCCAGTGGCATTTGATTGAAGCCCGCCAAGGACAGCTGCATGGGCGCTGTGGGCGTCATGTTTGCTGTGCCGGCCATCATCTTGACATCTGCTTCGCTGGCGCCATTCTTAAGCTGGCGCTGCTCACGACGCTGTTGTTGTTTTTGCTCCTCCAATGGCTGCGCCTGGCAGTTAATCAGCAGCAATGCGAGCAGCAGCAAGGACTTCTTTACGGCAGACAACATATTGTAAGCTATTACGTTTGGCAACTGTTTGCTTCCGGCTCGTTGCGCACGGCTTTTATGCGAGGCCGTGGCCGCAAAACTTTCTATTGCAATTTGGTTTTCTTTTTGCGCTCGTAAAAACAAACTTTTTTTTAAGTGACTTCTTTTTTTTATGATGCTCCCCACGCACAGCAACAACAAAAAGATCTGCGTTTTGTAATCTCTTTATAAACAATTCACACATTCTGCCTAATGCTAAGCGCAAATAAGGTGCTAATTGTCGCAGTGCCTCAAAAATCTGCGCTCGAGCTGAAAATTGTTGCCAACTATTGCTCTTGTTGTTGTTGTTGTTGCTGTTGTTGTTGTCTGGCGGTTGGACAAAGTGAAATGCGAAACTAAGTGGACGGCATGTGTTGTTTGCATTGTATATAAAAGACTTAGGCAACGAACGTGCTGTTTATTGTCAGTGGCGCCTGAAAGTATGCCGCAGGTTTCTTACGACTATCGCCTGCACAGTTTCTAACAAAGTGTGAATTTTGATTAAGTTTTATGGCGAAATAGTTAAGCTGCGGCCTACTATGAATTTGCATAAATGTAAACAATTGTTAGCTTTGTTTAGCAAAACTTCTAATGGCATTAAGTTGTAAAAAGAAGTAATAAAAATGTATAAGTCATACACACCCTTTTAGAAATCTGCTTATAAATATTTTTAAAATGAATAGTTTTGATTTTTTTCATAACATAAATTTATTTTATAAAAATTTCTTATACTAGTTAGATGACTAATTAATAAATATTGCTTAGTTTACTAGAGCAGGCATAGCCTTAAATTCTTTTTGTATTTTGTGTTTGTTTCTATCAAACGATTGCTTAAGGATAATAAAATTTAGCCTCTAGCTCTGCACGTTTTCGATCAGCGCGATCCTTGGCTGCATCAAAATCATAAACAGCTGCGGGTTGTCGTGCGTTGGAGCCAGAGCGACGATTTGCTGCCAGTTCATTGTGATAACTATAGACCACGCTGCTGGGATAACAGATGAAGTAGTCATTGGCCTGCACACGTTGCTGACGCACTGGCTCGCCACTTATGTCCACCAGCGAATTGATTATAGAACTATCCGCAGGAGCTGCTTGGCAGTGGAAAAAAGCTAGCAGCAGCAGCAGCAGCAGAGAGCAGATAATTTTATTTTGCATATTTAAGTTGCTTGCTGTGTATTGGAACGAGCCTTTATATATTTATATTAATTTGCACACGACACGATTGCGGTTTGAAAATTTTCCAACAGTTTTTGCGCTCGACACACACAAGGCTATGAAAATCAAATGGTTGCTAAAATGTGCAGCTTGCCGATTTCACTTTCAGTTGGCCGTAGATGTTGTGCTATTGCAGTTGCTTATGGTTCTGTGCCTTAGGCGCCCCGTTGAGTTTGTTTTTATATGTGTAGCTTGTTTGGAATATTTCATGGCTTGCGCTAATTGTTTTGGCAGACAGGTTCCAGCCAATATTGCGACACTAAAACACAAAAGTTTTTAATTTAATTAACACACTAGCTGAAGCGCATAGCATTTCCGTCAAAGGGTTGTGACGTCAGTTCTTTAAGCTGTTAATAAAGCGGGAGTTGACTGACTCAAGTGAAATGATTTTTATTAATAGATGCAGCTTATATTTTATTTTATTTTAAGCAGCGCTCGCTTTTCGCGCTGCAGTTCAAGTTAAATGCGACTTGTTAAATTTCGCATTAGAAACAATGCGCGTTAATTGTTTATTTACAAGCTTAGACATGTTAGCCATAAATATTACAAGTGAATCACTTTGTCTAGTTGCAAACATGGTCAACTACTTCCGCGTTGAGTTCAAAATATTTACGCTAAGCATAAACTGCAATTCAGTAGCTGCTTTGGTGCCAGTTACCAACAGCTACGATTTACACAATTTATATTTACATGCATATTTTATTTACTTATTTAGTTTAATTAATTATATTATCCCTGATTAACAACTGCGGCTCGTCTTCACTTAACTAGTTTCAATGGGCGTTCACCGGATGTTTTAATTAATTAAATTAAATTTTACAGGTTTTGCATTGTCGTCATTGGTCTTGGAGCATGTTTTTATTATTAGAAAAGTTTGTGCCCCTTTTTTAGGATTCGTTTGCCTACACAATTAACAGCTTTTAATCAAATTAACTAAAAATTAATCCATATTTTTGACTTTATCTTGCTAAAGATTTGTCTAAATAGTAAACTTGTTAAGTGTAAATATATCCTCAGGGGGTGTGTCGCTGGCGCGTATGCTAAAGACAAGCCAAAGAACTAAATGTGTGGACTATGACATAACTGAAGAATATCCGTATTAAGATTGTTTTTGGCTTCAAGCAAAGCACAAGCAAAATTATCAACTTGGCAACTATCATAGCACAAAAGATTGTTTGTTGTTCTTTTCTAAATTTAAAGAATTTGTAGTTGCTAGCTTGGAACTTGTTATCAATAAATATTGTTAATCATAAACCCATTTTAAGCTTTACTTATTCTAACCCAAGCTAAGTCAATTTGCAGATGTGCTTAGCATTTACGGCGCGATTTGCAAACATTGCGGTAGGTTAAATAATAACAGAAAACACATAACAAAAGGTGTTAACAATAAACTAACGAATTGTTTATATTCTCTGCCAAAAAGCTGCTGTCGCTAAGCCAGCTTAGGCCTACTTAAGCCAAAGCTTTTTGCAAGCTTAACTTCTATTTTATTGTGGCATACTCTTAGGCACTACGATAAGCTGGATAAAAGTAGTTAAGCTGTCAAGCGGCCATAACTAGATTGAGCATCTAAATTTGCCTCTAATATTTATAATTTACAAGTTCCAGATTTAGACGCTGGCTTATTGTTAATTGAAAACTTTGCAGACAAAACCTGCTAAACAGGCTAAGTGATAAACATAAAAATTTCCTTTGCATTAATAACGTACACAAGCTTAATATTGAACGAATAAATATATTTCTTATTTCTAAAACAAAATCACAATTTAAATTTCAGTCTCGTCTTGGCAACAAAAAAAGTTGCTCTGGCTGCCTAATAATCATCAGCGTGATAAATATAACGACGACGAGTTGGATAGACTGATGGCTTCATATCGAAGTTGCGACGACTACCGACAGCCTTGTGATAGCTATAGACAACGCTGCTGGGATAGCAGATGTAACTATCCTTATCCGCACTGGCACGCTTCGGTCGCACAGGCTCGCCGCTTATATCCACATCTGACTTGACGATGCGCTGCTCCACGGGTGCTCCTTGGCAAAGGCACAAAGCCAGCAGCACTAGGCCGAAAATAATTGTATACGAGTGCTGCATATTTGTTCACTTTCACTGTTCAATGCTCTCTTGTTGAAGTTCTTTGAGTTTATGTGCCCTTGCCTCAAGTCGCATTTATATTTATACCATGTGAATTCGCCTTAAAAATTTCACACTACCCCAGGTGTTTTAAGTCAGCTAAAACTAAGCTATTTTTAGTGCACTAATTTAATTTGTTGAGCATCTTTCGCTTTAATTAACACTTGCTTATATATGTGCACAACACCGCAACGCTTCCGACCTAAGCTGTGACGTCAATATTGATTGCTTGCTGTCGGGGGGGGAGTAATAATTTGTGGTTGCCCCCAAGATGATTCATTGAACTCCACTTGCTCAACAAAAGGTGCAAAGTTTCATCAGTCATTGTAGCTTTCTCAGAAAACTGATTTAATCACAAATCAAAGCTGAAGTGTTAAGTAGACTTTGCAAGTGCTATAATAGCAAATCAATGAGGCGTGTAACTTGCTTTTTATACAATACACATCGATTGTTGCTCTTTTGGCTCGACATTCCAGTGGTAAGTTAAATGGCAGCAATATCTAACTCTAGAGAAGAGTTAGTCAGAGTTATTAGAGTAAGAAATAACAAATCAAATATAAAAAACGGCAAGCTTTATTACTCATAATAACAATCAGTCTTAATTAATAACATTAAAGTACACGTATTAGTAATCATCGGCATGATAGATGAAGCGACGTCTTGTGGGTGCAACTGCTGCACCTGCTCGTGTGTCAAACTGTCGTCGACCTGTGCCAGTATTTTGCGCATGATAGTTGTAGACAACGCTGCTTGGATAGCAAATATATTTATCGTTGCTGCTATCGCTGGCGCGAGCTGCAGGCACGGGCTGCCCGGTAAGATCAACAGCCGATCTGATTCCCTGCGTGTTGGCTGCCGATTGAGCTAAACAATAGTTGGCCAAAAGCATGAGGCCCAAGATAATGATGCAGCTGTATTTCATGTTTAATCCGTTTGTAATTTTCGAGTTGTAGATGTTGCTCTGTTGCAGCTAACAATTTTAGTGTAACTTTGGTTGATGTAGGTTTGAGTTTTATACGTGAAAACAAAGTGCGCTAATTATTATTACAGCAGATCTATATTTTAACTAATTTGCACCCGTCACTCAGTTTTGTTTTTATATAGAAACATTAGGCTAATTTGCACCCGACACACACAGTTGATGTATCAAGGTTTCAGTTTCATTTAGAGCTAAATATATTTTTTATGAGCTTATGATAATAAAAATGCTAAGCACTTATCAATCTCATACATCAGCTCTAGTGCTTCCAAGTAAATTGGTGATGAAACAATGATTTAATTAACAAACCCTAGCTACAATTGTATGTATGTCAAAGTCATTTCTGCAGCTTACATTGCGTACATCGTGGTAAGCCTGAGTGCTTGGTACGAAGAGTAATGTATATAATTTATATTTCAAAACAAAACTTGTAGGCAAAATCTTGTGGAAAGTTTTGCATCCTTATATTAAAATTAATTATCAGCTCGATAGCAACTTACATTTTTAAACTGGATAACTTGGGTGAAGAGCAGCAAGTCTGGTTTTTGTTTGTCGTCATTGGATTCTATAACACTAGCTTACTAAATTCCAAAAATGTTTTCAAATTAATTAATGGCTTATACCATTATTCATAAAAAGCGTCCGACAAATGACCAAGTTATATATACGTTCATTGGTTCCTGGCTAATGTTAAAACAAAACTCATATTATTGCGTTGTTTTACAAACATATGTGTGCTCCCATTTAATACATTGTTCGATCTACAATTTTGTTACTCTTAAAATAGAAACATGCTCGTTGTCACGTAACGTCAATGTTGTGACCATTATGCTTAATCACGTATTTTTTTTGCTAAGCCTGATGTCCGTCTGCTTCTCATGCTCAGTCTCTAGCTGCAGTCATCGTACGACGCACATTGAGCACTCTCTCAGCAACAAATCGGCGACGCTCTCGCTCAGCTGCAGCAACACTCGGCGCTTACAAACGAAAGACTCTGAGCACAAACTGCTTGCATGTGTGGAAGAGCTAAGGTAGTAAGCTAGGACATTAGCACGTCAGTATTGCATCGACTGTTGGCGACTAAACATGCAATGAATTAGTTGCCAGAATAATAATAATAAATAATGCCACTATATTGCTTATAAGCAAACTGCTGCTGAGCTATCAAATAGCGAGTCTTAAATTATTAAAAATGCAATCAATGTTAGCATCTTGCATTTAATTGTATTCATATAATTGCCTTACTTTTGCTTTTAAATGTTTGCTCCAAATATTTTTGAGGGTCGTTGTCATAAAAATGTAAATAAAAAACTTGTTTTAATTTAATTTATACAAATTTTATTTAAGTTATATATAAATAAACTTAGCTACAATACAATATGATAAATAATAAATAAATAATTCTTATCAGTCTTGTTCATTGTTGTTGCTGGCAATGCAAACAAATTAAAAATTATTAATTTTATCAAAATATTCGTTTGATCTGATAATATCATCTGCGGAACGACGACGTGTATTAAACGAGCGACGATTTGTATCCACCTCGCTGGGATAGCCATAGTAGCCGTAGACCACGCTGCTTGGGTAGCAGATGTAATTATCGTTGTCATAGGCTTGACGCTTCTGACGCACTGGCTCTCCACTGATGTCCACTTGCGAGCTGATGATTTGCTTATCCACAGGAGCAGCTTGGCCCAAAACCAACAGCAAGAGTCCGAAAATAAACGCGTAAGGCAACTGCATATTTTTATAATTTTCAATTTCACTTTTAGTTTCACGTATTGATGTTCTGCTTTTGAACTACTTTGGAGCTGTGTGCTCTTTACTCTAAGTGAGCCTAATATATATGCGTTTAATTCATGGCTGATCAGAGACTCTATGTACGCTGCAATTAACACGTCTTTGTGTAAACATTATAAATACCAACAATTTGTTGTTTGTGCTCATCATTAGGCCAACAGTGGATCGCATGATTAACCAGCAGTTGCGTCATTGAACCCTAAAAGGTTTATACTCACAATCAGAGACTTTAGGCTGATAGCTTTAAATTTGTCTAATGGCTTTAGAATCTACTTTATTTAAAAATAAAATGATTATACTTTTTATTTTATAAGTATTTTCCAAGTAATAAATTTAGTCAATTTGTGGTTTGTTATTAAGTGCATAATTTGTTTATTTGCTGTCGTTATTATTGTTGACTTAACAGTGCTTTCGAAAAAAGTTCTCACAATGCATTTATTGTCATAAATTGTATTTTGGCATACATTTCGCCTTAATGATTTAGTTAAACTTTTAAACACGTTTTTAGCAGTCAAAAACGAAAATAAAATAAATAAAATGGAATATTTTTGCTGCCGAAATTAATAGTACTAATATATAGGCAGGAATATTTTTGTTTGTAAAGTTTTTATACGGTAGGTCTTTGGCGTTTATAATAATAATATAATCTCAGATGCTCTTAACTGTGACGCTCAAGTGTAATTTATTAGCAATTGTTTTTGACGCTGTGTTTGTAGAGTCTTTGAGTATTTGACATAAACTATTCCATAAATTGTCGTTAGAAATTTGACGGCTATGTTCAGTCTGACGTTGTTAATTTGTTTTTGTTGTCTTGAATTCTTCCAACTATCTGTTTGATTTATGTTAATAATTATTTTATTTTTGCCAAACCCGCAGCTGGCTGCCGTGATGGCAGATTGCTGAATCTGATTCAGTATGCCCCCATAACCTCCCTCCTAGCGACCTCCTAAACCTACCATAGCCGCCTGCGTTTGGCATATATAGCCCCCGCCTCGTCCACCGCCGAATCCTCGTCTGCCACAGCAGAAGCCGCCGCCGCCAAAGAAGCGCGCTACTCTTGAGCCATCCGCATCATTCACTGGCTGTGCATCCACATCCTGCAGCGTTAGTTGCTGTGCATCTGACTCCAATGGATGCGCACAGACGTAGGCAAAGGCCAAGCAGGCGAGTAGTGTAAGCAGCAGAAATTGTTTCATCTTTTGTTAGTGAATTGTGACTATCTTCAGAACATTAAAATCTTTGCCCTTTTATAGTTGCTTGTCTCTCAGGGGATGTCCCCTCTGAACTGAGCATCATGTGCCTCTGATTGGCTCTCATCCTTTGAATAGAACCATTAATTGTCTGCTAGCTATCATTATTTTTTTTACTATTTATTATGCGATGAGTTCACAAGTGCGCTTCAGTAAAATTCCCAAACGCTTGCGGGTGTTTTGTCTAGCTGCCTCCCCCTTCAGTGCCGCTCAATTGCCTTTAAGCTACATCTATTAATTTGGCCCAGAGTCAAAAACCTACATCACTTATTGAATAATCAAGACAGTCAGCAAAAAACATACGAGACAGGTTCGAGACTTCTCACACAGTTTTATTTCTTTGTGTATTCGGCTGGAAACGGGCCCCCTTCAATTAGTTTTGGGGACTTACCTTTGAGCACCCTGCATGTTTTTGCTAAAAAGCATTAGCTGCTGCCTAAGAGTATCTGGCGTATGCGTAATTTTTTAGAGGGTATATCTTGCTTGGTCTACAGCAAAACTTGTTATAAAGCCGTGTTCACTGACCTCTTCAAGTGGCTGCGCAGTTTCAGTTGCTATTCTTTTATTTTGGGTTATTTTGTTTACCACTTAGTATAAACATAATTTGCATAATTAGCTGTCTGCGCTTTGTGGTCAACAAAACATTAACTAAGTTTTTTGTTCGAGTGCAGCTTAATATTTACATGGAAAAATTAATATGAATTGCTGACGTCGGAAATATGGCATAAACAAATCGTAAAGAAATACTTAATGAAACAAAACCGGTTGCAAAATAGTTGCATTTTATAAGGCGTTGCTTGAGTAACATCAATTGATGGATTACGTGCTTATTTAATTAATAAATAAAAGTCGCTTACTAAAAACACTGAATAAATGTTTTTTTTTTAAATTTTATTGTTTGCTTAGATTAATGCATGCATTCAAGTAATATAATTGTTAATTTAAAAGCTTTTAAATATTGAATGAATCAAAGGCCACAACTGTTTTGGCAAGCGCTGCTTGCATATTGATTTCTAATTAAAATTGTCATTCAGATTTTTTAAAGCTTAATGAATACCATAATCTTCAATTGCCTATAAAAATCTGCACAAAGAATAGGCCATCTGTTGTGTTAGAAAAAACCCGCGGAAATGTTAACGGTGTGAAACAGTTTTTCGGTTGCTGCTTTTGACCAGTTTTGGTCAATATTTGCCAAAATATTGCGCAAGGTCAATGTCAAAGCGCTAATGTGTTGTAGGCGTTGGCGTCTGTCGTCTTCAAGTTGCGTGAAAGCATGGAACCAGAACCAGTTGATGACGATGACGATGTCGACGATGTTTCCGTTTTGTATTTGGGTTTGAAGGTCTGCAAGTTTTGAAATTTTCAAGAACAGATTTTTGGCCAAGTTTTTGGCGTGGCTTATAAGACTTAGTTTAGTTGGCAGTTGCTGTGTCGTGTGTTTAGTTGTGGATTTTAGGTAACGGCATGTATCTTAAATTGTGTTTAGCTCTATTGAGCCTGGCATTAGTTGCCGGAGCGCAGAGTAAATCCAAAGCAGCACGCGAAGAAGGACGCACTTTGGGACTGCTTAATCCGTTGGGATTGTTGGGTGCTGTTGGCGGTGGTGGCTTGTTTGATTATCCAGTTGTGCCGGTGGCAGCAAGCACTGGAGCTGGTGCTGGAGCAGCAACCGCTGCTGGCACGCAGTCGGATCAATTTTATGGCGGCGGCGGTGCAGGCTATTATCCTAGCTATGGCAATGTCTATAGGCCAGCTTATGGCTATGCTTATCCTGGCTTGGGACTGAATTATTTGGGCTATCCCAGCTATAATCAGGCATACTACAGACCCCAAAACTACTATAGGCCTTACTACAACTATCAGCGTCCGGTGCAGTATCCCAACTACAATAATTACCAGCGACCCGTGCAGTATCCCAACAACAATTACAACAATTATCAGCGACCCGTGCAGTATCCTAACAACAACAACTACAATAACAACAGGCCTAATTACAATAATTATGGCTCTCAAAGCGCCAATCCCAGCCCTGGCATTTCACCTGCTGCAGCTGGCGGCGCAGGCGGCTCCCAGCTGAACACACAACAAGCAGCGCAGCTGGCTGGGCTTCTGGGTCAAGCTCTAGGCAGCAGTCTGCGACCATTACTAGCCAACGGTGGTGCGGGAGGAGCGGCTGGCGCTGCTGGTGCTGGCGGTAATAGTCAAGCGCTTGGCAGCTTACTAGGCTTGCTTGGCTAGCTTTGAATTAAATGTGTATTTTATGGCTCGAGCAGTCGATAATTTGCATTACAACTAATGCATGCACCCTGGTTAAAAGTATTTTTTGTTAATTATAAGAGCTGTTGAACTAATTCTTAATAAACATTGTATCTAATTAAAACGAAATGTTGCGGCGTTTTTCAAAGCAAAACTAACAGAGCCCTCATGATTAACATAGCGTTAACTAACATTAGCCTAAAAGTATGTTACGCAAAAAATTTCGTCAGCGTAAAATTCAAAATATTTTCAAGCTGGGAATCACAACACTTAAATCTTATATTTATAAAAAATTATTTATTCAACCACACACATGACATTATTTGCATTTCAAGTCCCAGTGTGCAAAGTAAACATAATGTCTGACGCAGGTTTTACATACGCGTTTCAAATGCTCAAAGAAAAAACCCAGTGCTGTATTTCGCTGGGCATCAAACCAAGAATAGTATTCTAATAAAAAGCTATTGTGAAATGCATTTGCTTGTAAATATTGCTAATTAGCAAAAGACAAAGTGCAATAGGCACTCTATGCAGTTAGAGCCTATAAAAGTCACAGCCAGTTGTCAGTTGGTAACTTAGTATTCTCAAGGTAAGACGCTCAAGATGAGGTTGTGCATTTGGTTGATGTTAGCAATCTTTGGTGTTGCCTGTGCCTGGCCAGCTGCAGCGGAGCCGCAAGCAACAATGATGCAGGAACAGGAGCAGCAAGGTTCAAACCCAGAAGCGCCTGCCAGCTTGTTAGATATGGCGGATGTGGGAGCGCAGCAGGATGAGGATAAACTGACGCGTAATCCACGCTTTTTGTGGGGTGGATGGGGCTATGGAGGCTGGGGTGGTGGCTGGGGCGGCGGCTATCGTGTACGCTATCGTCCATACTATTATAGATCATATAGCCCTTGGAGCTATCACAATTATTGGTGGTAAAAGCAACAAAGCTTACAAGTCATGACTTAAAATAAAATTACAAATTCCTAATAAAGTGTAAATATAAAAGTGAAATAAATTCTGTAAACAATTATCAGCTATATACTTAAATGACTAACGTCTCATTTGCATATAAGAACATTAAGAGCAAAAATTTGTGTTCATTAGTAACCTAACAAAAGGTGTTAATAAGCTACTCTGTGAACTATGGATGTCAAAATCAGATCTTATTAACTTTAACCATTGCGAGCAGCAATTGTTTAAACAAGTGTTATAGCTTTTATTGAGACATGTTTGTGTTGGAGAAATTTTATTTGCTGTGATCAAGCGTTTTCATCCACGCGACCCGAGAATAGCTACGCAAGCTGTTTTAACTCGGTTGGAAATAGAAAACTTAAAGCCAAAGTCAGAACCAAAGATATTAAATTATCGTTTAAATGACATTTAATTGGCTTTAGATGCACTTTGTCATATTCTCATATATGTTACTTGATATTGAGTTTGTTGGTATTCATTGTATGTGGCAATATGTATACAATTTATATCCATTGTTTTTAATCATATGGTTCATACCTAATCTATGGACTAACTTACGGCTAAATCTACCAAACTCTGTCAATCATACTGTTATCCTGCGGCTTCTGGTTCATCGTGGTTAGCTGCTGATGATAGTTGCGCATCTGGTTGCTGCGACGTGGCTGTGCCAAGTATTCAAACATACTCTGCAAATGCTGTGACAACATCTTGCTCAAATCACTTGGCATGGGATCCGTCCAGAAAAAGTCATGGTTCAGTGCAGTGTCCGCATCGATGCGCTTCTTCGGATCGAGCGTAAGCAGTTTGTCCAACAAATCGCAACCTGTAGGATCTTTTACATACGGACGTAGACGTTCTTTAACGCGGCGTTTCTGATTCTTGGGAAGCTCTATGGACTTGTAAAGTTCCAGCTCCTCCACGCCGGGCCAGACGTCCGGCGTGAAGGAGCCGCAAAGCTGTGAAATGAATGTCAACTGTTGCTGCTCCGTATTGCCTTGCATAATGGGAGAACGTGTCCACATCTCAGCCATTATACAACCAGCGCCCCACATATCTACAGGCGGACCATAATTGCGATCACCCAGCAGCAGCTCCGGGGGACGATACCAAAGCGTAACCACACGGTTTGTATAGCGGTTTTTGGAATCGTTTTTCGGAATACTGAAAGCGCGAGCCAAGCCAAAATCTGCCAATTTTAAAATTCCATGTTTGGTTATCAGCACATTTGCCGCTTTCATATCTCGATGTAGGATCTGTGGAAATGTTAGAGTTCAGCTGAGTTTAAACATCTAACTTAATGATTTCTTCACCTTGTTGCTGTGTATATAGTAGAGTCCATTCAGCAGCTGCTGCATGACTTTTTTGATCTCCCCTAGACTGAACTTTACATTCATATTGGAGAGCAGTCCGGCTAGATCATGTTCGCAAAAATCAAATACCAAATAAAATGTTGATCTGTAACCATTATGTACAGTGGCCTTTGTGCGACAGATTTCAATCAGATTTACAACATTCTCGTGTTTTAAAAGCTGCAAAATGCGTATTTCTCGCAGTGCTGTTATTGGGAACTGTGGAAAAAGTTCTTTAGTTAGAGTATACCAATTACAATTACGGTGTACAGTACTTACGCCTTCCTTTTCATTGTCCATGAGCACCTTTTTCATAGCAACAAATTTTTTGTTGCTCTTCTTCTCACGTGCTTTGAATACCTCGCTAAAAATAATAATATTCAATACTTGACAAGCGTAAAAATTAGTTGCACAACTTTACCCAAATGTGCCTTGTCCTATTTTTGCCACTTTTTCATATTTGCTGCTTTCATCGCAGTAGGGAAAGTCGTAGTCCTCTATGTATTTTTGCTTCTCCATCAGCGACATGGTGCGTGAAGTGCCGGCAGACGCGCCTGAAGTTGTCGCTTGTGCCTGCGGCTGCGGCTGTGGAAGTATGTGCGATAAATGCGACATTTTAAGTTATTTGTTTTTATTAATATAAGAAATAACACTAAGCAAATGTGAAACAAGAGCGCGTTGGCATTGTTGCTGTTGTGAATCAGATGTTATTTTAGCACATGTTATCCAGCATCGTGCGAGCGAGATGACAATAGTGCTAGAAACTAGCGAGTATCATCTAAAATGATATTGTATCAGAGTTCCAAGCATGCTTAAAAGTTGTAATGCGCGCAATTTTTAAATTTGATATATTTCTAGTAAAAATTTTTTTTTATAATATAGTATGATTTTTAAAAGTGCATTATAGCAAATATTGGTGTTTGCTAACTTCTGACGCATGATTACAAAAAGTTCCCCATAAAACTAATTTGCATGTGAGAACTAGAGGTTAACAAATTGTTAAGCAAATATTTATTATTTCATTGTGAGCGGTTACTCTAAGACTGCGTATTTTAGTGTCGTTTAAACGCTTGACTTATTACTTATGCAAATGAATATCGCAATAATAACAATTCTAAAGTTAAAAAGGAAATTTTTTTAGTGTTGTAGCATTTGACAACAAGCTTTCACCAAATACATAAATACCTAATTGCCCTTGATTATATCTGGCCTTGATATTTTTTAATATAAAATATAACATAAAAATATAAATTAATAAATAAATGACAGCTGAGCTACAATCGACATCTTTTATATTTTGTATTTATTTATTTACACAAACAAAATTTGACGATTGTTGAAAGTGGTTCAGATACACTGGGAGTTTACCAACCAACAAAATAAATAACAAAAATAAAATGTAAAATGTATCACACACGCATATAATAATGTTATTATTCTAAGCAAACTGAACTTAACTAAGGAAAGTTTTTAGTGTTGTAGCATTACCCTTGATTATATCTGGCCTTGATATTATTTAATATAAAAAATAACCTAAATAAATCGTTAGCTTAAACTGGTCCATGCTTTTATTAATTCAAGACGTAGTAATTTAATTGTTAAATATCTGATTCTGGTTGCATCAAACAATAATCTTTCTTTGCTAATAAACTTGATATGTGCATTAAAAATTCAACTTGTTTTTTACGTTCAATGAACTTGCCGGCGAGGAACTTAGTTCAGTTTGTTTAGAATAATAACATTATTATATGCGTGTGTGATACATTTTAGATTTTATTATTGTTATTTTTTTGGCTTTGGCTTCAAAATAAAAGGCTAGTGCAATTCCACAATTGCCATCAGTAACACAACAAACTTCAAACACAACAAACCAAATCTTATCCGAAACATCTTCAAGATGCGTCTATCACTTTTGGCACTATTCGGTCTCCTCTGCCTGGCCTATGCAATGGCTGAAGAGGAAGTTGCCGCTGACGAGCCTGTAAACCTGTTGGAAGTCTCCAATCAAGGTCATGCCAACGAAGGAGATCGTGATGTTCGCCACTGGGGCGGTCATTTGGGCGGCTGGGGACGTGGAGGAAGCTGGGGACGCGGTGGAGGATGGGGTCATGGTGGCGGCTGGGGATATGGAGGAAGTTGGGGCGGTCGTGGAGGATGGGGTCATGGTGGTTGGGGAAATCGCGGAGGCTGGGGTGGCCATTGGTAAACTCCCAGTGTATCTGAACCACTTTCAACAATTGTCAAATTTTGTTTGTGTAAATAAAGAACATTCGAAAAATTAAACATGGTTTTTAAATATAAAAGATGTTGCTTGTAGCTCAGCTGTCAATTTGCAAATTTAAAATACACTTTCGCTTTAACACATTTTAAATGCATATATTATAAAATTGTCACAAGCTTGCACAGGTGCCTGCAATGCTTTTTGTCATTAAATGTTTTTGTTAACTGCTTTGATTATTCAATATTTTTAATTAGTTGCGGCTATTCGATTGTGTTTGGCGGTGATTTGGGGCATATAAAGCTACAATTTTTATTTTGTAAACAAGTAAACAAATGCTATGAGCATGACAAAGCACATTGGCAAAGCGAAAAAGCCCTGCTATTGTCTTCAGTAAAACGATGTGCGTATTAATAGAATAGAATGTGAACAAATTTTGGAAATTTTACTGTCATACGTGAATGTTGTCCGAGAATTACATATTAAGCTTGACATAAATTTATGCCACACATTAAAAATACCCAGGTAATTAATTTTTGTCTATGTATGTATGTATGTACACGAGCTTATTTATATTCCACGAGTCTTGGAAAAATTATTCACTCATTCTAATTTTCTTTTGAATAAAAGCCCCCTGCATTGTCTAATGGATTTACAGTTGTAACTAAACTATCAGACTTTACTTGTTAAAATGCATTCGAGGCTTTTGTTGCTCATAGCTGCGCTTGGGCTTTGTGTTGTCCTGAGCTTGGCAAATGATAAAGATGACCAAGATGAAGTTAGGTTAACATTGCTAAAAGATGCCGATGTGGGCAAAGCTCATGCAAATGTTGGAGATCGAGATGCTCGTGCCTTTTATGGAAAAGTTGGCTATGCAAAAATAGGCTTTGCAAAAGGAGGCTACGGAAGGGGAGGTTACGGAAGAGGAGGCTACGGAGGAGGATATGGAAGAGGTGGATACGGCCGTCGGCGCTACGGCAAATATGGAAGATAAAAATCTATTTTTTATTTTTAAATTTTTTAATAAAGAATATAAAATGGTTTATAGTATGAATCACTGACATTGCTAAGCGCTGACTATTCTTTTGAAGCTTGAAAAAACTTAATATTCTGGCTTAAACAGATTTATCATTTTACTAACTACTATGTAGTATGTAATTTACACGTTATGAGTGTTTTTTATGACTAGTTAAGCCATATAATTTTTAGTATGCTATAATTGTTGGTGCTCCCGACAGTTTTGACGCGATTAAACTGTCAACAAGACAAACTAAATAATTCAAATCGTATGAAAGCTGCAAATAAAAAAACTTTTACATTAATTAGCAATGTGAGCGACTTAAGCTAAATCTTTTGCATATATCCTTGCAATTAAGCCTTAAATTAAGGCCGACTTGTTAGTGTTTTGTTCATCAGCTGAAAAGTAAACAAAACTTGACATTGACTGCTGCCCACAATTAGCGTTTTTAGATGCGACTTAACTGCAATCATAAAAAGCAATAATAACCGCATAACTGTAAGCAACAGGTGTCATGATCATACACAAACAATTTGAAAGTAACAAAGCATGGCTTAATTTGACAATAACAAAAAAAAAACCCCTGTCTAATCTACATATGTATTATTGGCTTTTAAATGACAAGCACTTAGAATTAGTTGATGCGTAAGAGAACAGGAACGTCCAGTAATCCGGTTATTTTTGTGGCTAAGGCTTGTAAATAAAAGGCCACCGCAATTCCACAATTATCATCAGTAATACAACAAACTTCAAACACAACAAACCAAATCAAGATGCGTCTATCACTTTTGGCACTTTTCGGTCTACTCTGCCTGGCCTATGCAATGGCTGAGGAGGAAGTGTCCGCTGATGAGCCTGTGAGCCTGTGGGAATTCGCCGATCAAGATGGCCATGCCAACGAGGGTGATCGTGATGTTCGCCAATGGGGCGGTCGCGGTTGGGGTCGCGGTGGAGGCGCCGGTTGGGGTCATCGCGGTGGCGGCGGCGGTTGGGGTCGCGGTGGAGGCGGCAGTTGGGGTCATCGCGGTGGCGGCTGGGGCGGTCGCGGCGGTTGGGGTCGTCATTGGTAAACTCCCAATACACCCGAATCACTTTCAATAATTCCCAAATTTTGTTCGTGTAAATAAAGAACATTCGAAAAAGTAAACATACTATAGAGTTTATGATTGATATTTTGTCACTTGATTAACCTTCTATAATTTCTTCATCAATTAATTTGAATAATTCTTGCTCTTCAAGCACTCTAAATTTCCAAATAGGATATTTTTCACCGTCAAATGGCTTAAAAGTATCCTTTTCCAGGAAAATAAGGAGAAGTCTTCCATCGCTCTTCACATTCCGGGAGAAACTGGACAACAAGATAAACTGGGTTGGAAAATGTTTGTTTTGGAAATTGCCGATGGGCGAATTTCAGAAACATTTTCGCTTTAACACTTTTCAAGGATAATAGAAAATGTCTTGCAGCTAATTAGCTTGAACAGGTGCCTGCAGTGCCGACTGTTCACATGGCTAATTAGATTATAATTAGCCAAATGGTCATTTATTTAAGCATTAAATTTACAGTGTGCAAAAAGCTGGCGAAATCCGTGCTACCATCTACAACAGTGGCAACAATAATATGAATATTCATAGCTAACCACTGTGCTGCCGAGCAGGCTATAAATGCCAAATTCTGGCGAGGACATCAGCAATTTGTGTTTCTACTGCAGTCTGAGCATGTCAAAGTTGAGCAAAAACTTTTTTAAGATGCAGGGCGCATACTTTAGATTTTTGGGCTTTGATATAGCCGATGGCGAGCAGGGCTGGCAGTATCCTTGGAAAACGCTCTGGTGCATGTTACCATTGGCCGGCGTACAACCGATGATTGTTGCGTATATTATAGTAAATGCTGGCAGTGTGGATAAAGTGGATAGAATGACAGAAGCTATAGCTTCTATATTGCTGGATTTGCTGTCGCTTTTCAAGCTTGGGCTCATGATCTGGCAGCATAAGGAGTACAGACGACTTATTGTGCGCTTTCGTTCGATGCTTACACAAGGTTTGATTACAAATAAAGCTTATAAGCAAATACAATTAAACAGTTTTTATTTAAGCTTGCGACGATTGGATACCAGCGCGCATTATAAATGAAGAAAATGAACGAGAGCAGCGCATAAGTCAGCGTTATAAATGGAGTTTCTTGCTCACAGGCGCCTTGTCAGCTTTAATGCCATTGATAACAACAATGATGATGTATCTGAACAGCGGCGTACTGCAGCCGCAAAATAGTTTTCCCTGCGTGTAAATACGAACAGAGCAGCTGAATAATATATTTTATATAAATTTACTTACTTTTAGCTATCCCTGGAACAATGAGCATTTGCAAAATGCACTGTTCAGTTATCTATTCACTGTGGCAGCCATATTCGGTGTCATCTCTGGCACCATTTGCATGGATGCCTTCTTCATGTCCTTGACGCACAATCTGGTGGCTTTGTTCAAAGTAGCGCAATATCATATGCAATTGAACACGACTACGTTGCAGCAAACGCAGACTCGACTTGGAGTTGTATTTCAGCTATACAAGGACACGGTGGACATAAGCACCGCTGTGAAGCACAGCTTTCGTCCTTTGGTCTGTGTGCAACTGGTCATAGCCTCGCTGCACTTGTGCGTCATCGGCTATACGCTCTCGATGAACTTCAATCAGGTTCAGATGCCGTTCTATGTGATGTTCACCATGTCGGTGCTATCTCAACTGGGCATGTACTGCTATTGCGGGCAGCAGGTCAAGACGGAGAGCATTAGATTTGCTGAAGCCATCTACGATTGTCCTTGGTATAAGTCGGCTGCAACTAGTCCAGCTATTGGACTCTCGCTGCGCATTTCGATGATGCGCGCTCAACGTGGCTGCATCATTGATGGCTACTTCTTTGACGCCAACATGGAGGTATTTCTAACGGTATGTATGCAACTTAAGTTGTACTAAATAATTAGGATTAATTCTTTGCAGATTGTGCGAAAGTCCATGTCCTATTTCACTTTGCTGCGTTCGATTTCCTAGACAAAGTTTAAACAACAGTTTATAGCAATTTTTGTTTTATTGCTTGTAGCTTGCTGTTACTGCTCGCGACATTTAACATTGCAACTGATATTGCAGCTGCTTTGTTTACTTACCGGTATATTGTTTATAGTAAAACGCAATTCGGCTCGAGAAAAATGCATAAATACACAGAAGTGTGTGCATATGAAATGAATATGCGTGTGTGAGTGAGAGAGTATGTGTGTGTGCAGATTGTACAGTGAGAAATCGTTAAGAGGTCTGTGTATTGAGTGCAGCCCTGAACTTCGTCTTGGATGCGTATATAACAAATTAAAACCGTTTTAAATGTCAAAGTCAAAGCAATTATTTGAAGAATCGTCCGGGAGCGCCAGCGGGGCGTGGCACTGGAGGCGGTGTGGGTATATGAGCGCCCTCAGCACGATAGCCGTTCTCATCGGCAATATAGTTAATGGTGTAGACAACGCCATCAGGTCCTGTGTACGGAGTAAGAGCCTTGCATAACCTGCAAAGAAGAAATTCATTTAGACGCCTTAGCTTATGCAACACAATTGTTGGCAACTTTAAAAACTGCGCACAAAATGCGGCAGAGCTAGACGCACCTGTGCCTCCAACTGCGAGCCCGGATTCTTCAGATAGCCAGCCTCATCAGCGCGTATGCCATTGCTTGTCTCATAGCTTTGAAATAATATAATTTAGGTTAAATTAAAAACTGCTTACTATTTAGTTAGACATGCCACGCACTTGTACTGATAGGAGCCATCCGGATTAAGATCAAAGTTCTGCTTTAATATCACAGCGTTCGCATCAAACGAGTTGGAGCGCGGCTGGGCCAGACCACGCTGAGGCTGCGCTGTAACGGCGCTCAAGCAGCAAATCGCAAGGGCGGCGACAGCATAGGAGTAGCTTATCAACTGCATGACCTTTTGAACATCGAAGCATAAATAGAGTCATATGATTTATGATTAAGCTGCGGCACCATAGCAATTAGTTGACCTTTTGCAAGTTGTCTATTTGCTTTGGCTAATTAATGTTTATGGCTAACGAAGTATTTATGGAAAATTGGCAAACCACTGCGAGGTGTGTGTGGGAAAATGTGCAAGCGATATGCAAACAGAGCTCAAACATGGCTTGGAAATTGATAATTGTGTTGGAAGCAGGTCTAAAGATCAATGTGGAGATTGTCTTTATTGGCCTTTAAACACTTTTTATGCTTAGTGTGCAAATCTAATAGAGTACAACACTGCTTATTGTTTTATTTTTGCTATAATTTAATAAGGATTCATTGTCTTATAATATATTGCTGTGGAATTAAGGATAACTGCAGCCAATCTTTTATATTTCACATTGTCTTAGATATCCTTTTAGCCTTTAGGTACTGCATTAATTTCAAAATTAAATTGTTTTCATTTGCTTTTTGCACAAAAGTCCTTTGCAGCACTTAGAACACTTTACACTAATTCTCAACTCACTTCAAATGAACGCGCTTTGTTTGGGCTATGAAGGTTTGTAATGCGCTTGGAAGGCTCGTCAAAACTGTTTTGACTTGTTTGCAGTCGACACAAACGTTTTTATACCAAAAATGCATTCACAGTCTGCAGCAGCTGCAGCAGCAGCAGCAACTACAACAACTGCGACTGCATCCGCAACGAGAGCAACAGCAGCAGCAGCAACAGTTCCATTGGCTGAAGTAGAAGGGAGACTTTGGGCTTAGAAGAAGCAGCGGCAGCAGCAGATCAGCAGCTTTGCAAACGAAACGAAATAAAAAATCTATTTGTCTATTTGACAGCAGCGTGGCAGAATGCAGCAGAAGCTGTCGCTCATGTAGCATGCGGCGTATGCGCAACGAGTTTCTACAAATGCAAATGGGCGTTGCGCATACGCCATGTTATACAAGTGTGTGTTTTATCAGCTATCTGACTCAATTCAGTGGGTGAGCAGCTCAATTTATGAGTGTGCGTCTATGTATGTATGTGTGTGTGGCACGCCAAGTTGTCTAGGCTTTAATTTATGTGAATTAGCAATGCGAAGTTCATTTGATTAGCCCACACTGGCGCTCTCTGTATATGTGAGACTGAGATTCAATTTGCGATGCGCAGCAATATGCAATAATTTGTTAATTCAAATATTAATTAAAAGATTAATACTCAGCCGCGACAGCTCAACAGATGTTGCAACTTAGGCATTTTTTTCTGTGAATTATATGCAAGTGGCTTAAGTTGGATTTTTTTTTTGTTTATTGACATTTGCAATGCCGCCGCAAGGCGGGGCTTGCCCACTTGCCAAATGTTTTAAGTGCCTTTTGTGTTTGCCATTGTTTGCAATTGTTTACAGTTGTTTGATGCATCATTATTATTATCATTCGATGCTGCTGTGCAAATCACAAATTTAGACATTTGCTGACCAAGTTAGCCTGCCCGCCTGCCCAACCCACTGCACCAGTTCCCAACTCTAAAAGGTGAACTCAAATGACATGCAAGGGTGGCTATTGTGCCAGCAAAGTCTTGTGGTTTAGTTACAGTTACAGTTGCCGGCCGGCGCGTTGCTTGAGCTTGGCAATTTTCGGCTTAAACTTTAAACTTTTGCAGCCAGAGCGACAGCGTGTAGGAAATGTCAGTTGCAATTCATAAAAATTGCTGCAATAACTGTGGCTAGCAACAGCAACAGCAACCAAGTGATCATCACGAACATGCCACGATGAACATCGCGCGAGATTAACGCGCCTCCAACAGCAACAAAATGCGATGACGCCCCTCCTCCCACACACAAACACAGACACAGACACAAGCATAAGCAGTTGCCCACCCTTTTTGCGGTTAGGTTTAGCTCTGTGTGTTACTTGGCCAATTTCGTTTATTTGCCCGCATTTTGCTGGCCTTCGTTGCAGTTGTTGTTGTTGTTGTTACTGCTGCTGCTGGCTGCTGCTTAAGTGCATTTTTTACTTTTGACATACAGCGCTGCTGCCGCCGACGCTGCCGCTTCACATCACAGAGTTTCCCGTGTGCTCAGAGTTTCGATTTCAGCTCTCAAGTCTTAGTCACAATGATGAATGAATTGCAGCTCAGTGCATCGCATCGCATAGCATCGCATGTGCAGGCGCAGAGCAAATGTAAATCAACTTTGTTTCTCTTTCACACACGCTTTGATTGAATCAGCATCGCTTAAGTGCGCTTAATATGCAGCTTAATTTATGTAGCTTGCTGTGCTCTTAGCCAAGTTGCTGGCAAAAACAATGCAAACGATGCTAATCAACTGTCAGTTGTCCAAAAAGAAAGACGTACACAGCAAAAAAAAATGTGCAATTTAGTCAATAGCTGAAACGCCCTTTTATCAATAAGTACTTACTTCAATTGAACTCATCTTTGCTTTGATTTCTCTCTGTGTACGCTTGAAAGCTTTGTGTTTATTTTTCTGCTATTGGATTTACCCAGTTTGTTGGCTCAGCCCCGACAAGTTTGTGACGTCGCTTAATTAATAATTAACATGTTTGGACCAAAAGTGACTCGCCAAAAACTTTAAGGCATAAATAACGTATGAGTTATTTGAAATAGTCCGATGATTGTCTATAGCTTATTTTAGCCGTTAGCTGAATCATAAACGCTTTATGCAAATTCAAAATGCTGCGAGTGTTTTTTTTTTTTTTATAAATAAAACCACCTTAGCTGCGCTTCTTTAGAATTTCTTTATTGTCTTGGCTTTTTACTTTACGCAGCTGCGGCTTCTTCTACGCCGTTTGGATTTTTGGCTTTTTGCTATTTCTAAAATAACGCAATAAATGCTAATTTCGTTCAATGGCTGCGTAAGAAATTCGTCGTTATAAAGGCACAGCATTGGCTGCTTCTAGCCAAGTTAAGTTCACAGCTTTGCCAGGAACACACAACGCGCGTCGTCATGTTCAAGTTTGTCGTTTGCCTCATTGCTCTGGTCGGTGCTGCTAGTGCCGCCAGCATTAGTCCTCGTGACATTAGTGTAACTACGGAGAAGCACGAAATTGTGCCGCTGTTGTCATTTTTAACTGACAAGGAACCCAATGGTAACTTCAGATTTATGTTCGAGGGCGGCGACAAGAGTTTCCGCGAGGAAACGGGCACGATTGAGAATCAGGGCACAGAGGATGAGACCCTAGAGGTATCCGGCTCTTACAGATACATTGATGCCGATGGCCAGTTGGTGGAGGTGCACTACACTGCTGGCAAAAATGGTTTCGTGCCCACAGGCACACACATTCTTCCCGAGATTACCGCGCTGGCCAAGGCCGCTGCTGATCTGCCCAACAATACCGAAGAGC